>NW_026634336.1:31299-57315 GCF_024868665.1 Triplophysa rosa | reverse complement strand
GGATGTCGCGCCACGCATAGGCAGCAAGGGGCAGCAATCTACCAACTCTAGGCGCTCTGCGGACGCAAGGGTGGCGAGCGAGACGTTTTGGCATCTTGTGGGTGTCGCGCCACGAATAGGCAGCAAGGGGCAGCAAACTAGCAAGTCTAGGCGCGCTGCGGACGTGAGGAAGACTATGGCAGAGTTAGGTGGTCAGGGGGAACCGAAAGGCTCCTCGTGCACGCGGTGATGAAGATTAGGTGGTTAGGGGATGAGTAGGCATTTTGTGGCGCGAGGGTCCACGCCCGCAGCACTTTGCCACCCCTTGTGGTGTCCGTACGATGCCTCTCCGGAAAAACGGCCCCTAAACTCCGATAAGGGAAAAAAGTCCCAATCATAATAAGAGTGAGCGAGAATTTGGCGTACAATTCAGGTATACGAGACCTTCGTCTGCCTAGTCGACCGATGGCAATCTGTATGAATGGACAATTGTCCACGATTTACCTAACTTCCCTTGCAATGGGCACGCAGTATCGGCAGTGGACGGGTCCCCGGCTGCGGTGGCACATCAACTGCATAGAGTTGCTGGCTGTCATTATGGCACTGAGGAGGCTCCAGCCCCTCATGCAGGACAAACACTGTCTGACCGGACCAGCACGGCTGCCGTGGCGTACATCAAGGCGGCATGCGCTCACGGCAGATGTCACGACTCGCCCGACGCCTCCTCCTCTGGAGTCAGCAGGTGATCAAGTCCCTGCGAACCACTTTCATCCCGGGCGACCTGAACCAGCTCTCTCGTCAGGGGACGCCCCACGGAGAATGGAGACCCCATCCCCGCGCAGTCCGGCTCACATAGGAGCGGTTCGGCCAGGCGCAGGTGGACCTGTTTGCCTCCCCGAACTCCACCCATTGCCCCCTTTGCTACTCCCTGACCGAGGGACCCCTCGGCACAGATGCCTTAGCACACAGCTGGCCACAGGACAAGCAGAAGTACGCCTTCCCCTCAGTGAGCCTCAGACCTGGTGGCTCTGAGGACAGTTCCCCCTGGCCGATTCCCCTGACGAAGGGCCTTCTATCGCAGTGGAAAGGCACGGTGTGGCACCCCAAACCAGCCCTCTGGAATATCCATGTCTGGCCCCTGGACTGGATGAGGCGACCTAGAGTGGCTTGCCGCCGGCGGTCAGAGAGACCGTCCAGCAGGCTAGAGACTACACTACACGTTTAAATGCTTATAGGTGGCGTCTCTTCTTGTCCTGGTGTTCTTCCCGCAGGGAGAACCCATGGAATTGCCCGATCAGGTCAGCGTTGGCCTTCTTACAAGAGAGACCTCAAGCAGAGCTTTAGAAGCTCTGTGCAGCTCTTTGTCTGTTATGGGGGACAGCACCAGGGGAGGGGTTACGACTTTAACCTCTGTTTCCTGATGGAGGGATTCTCCGAGAGGAATTTAAAACGCCAATGGGCTTTGATGAATGGCACGTGCATGCCAGTCACCGCCCCGTGCATACGGGTATAAAAGGGAAGCGGCGGCGGCCATTCACTTACCCTTTGGGCTGAGGAACCTGAGAGACATCTCCCGGTTGCTGCAGCGGGTCGGTGAAGCATTGTGGCATGAAGACACAATGTCTCGTTCCCTCCATCAGGGAACGGAGGTTACAGGTATAGGGGTCCACCTGAGCAGGGGCGACTCTACCAGAACTGGACTTGGTTCCAACAAACCGCTCCGCCCGGTTTGTTACCATAATTGCCAATGCTTAGTGATGGATGGAACCCCCGCCGAGGATGCCATGTGCCCCAGGAGCCTCTGAAATTGTTTCAGGGGGACCGCTGGCTGCCTGAAGTGCTTCAGGCAGTGTAGCACTGACTGGGCACGCTTTAAAGACAGTCACGCTGTCATGGAGACAGAGTCGAGTTCCATACAGAGAAAGGAGATGCTCTGCTCGGGGGAGAGCTTGCTCTTTTCCCAGTTGACCTGTAGCCCCAACCGATCTAGGTGCTGGAGCACCAGGTCCCTGTGTGTACACAACAGATCTCGCGAGTGAGCCGATATGAGCCAGTCGTCGAGATAGTTTAGTACCCACACGCCTCCTTCCCTGAGGGGAAGGAGGGCGGCTTCCACGACCTTCGTAAAGACCCGTGGAGACAGGGACAGACCGAAGGGGAGGACCCTGTACTGATATGCCCGTCCCTCGAACGCGAACCGTAGGAACGGTCGATGTCGAGGGAGGATCGAGACATGTAAGTACGCGTCCTTCAGGTTGATTGCCATGAACCAGTCCTGACACCTGACGGTCGTCAGGATGCGCTTCTGCGTGACCATACTGAAAGGCAGCTTGTGTAGGTGCCTGTTCAGAACACGCAGATCCAAGATATTGCGCAACCCCCGCCCTTCTTGGGGACAATGAAGTACGGGTTGTAGAACCCGCTGGACATCTCGGCTGGTGGGACGGGCTCGATCGCTCCCTTCGCCAGAAGTATGGGAGCATTGTTGCCTCTGAAAGGTGAAAAGGATGCCCCGAAACTTGGACGGACGTGTAGCGAACTGAATCGCGTAGCCGAGACGGATCGTCTTCCTTAGCCAGCCTGACAGTCTGGGAAGCCGGAGCCAAGCTCCCAGAAACCGTGACAGGGGGACTAGAGGTTCGATCTTCTTCATCGTCCCCCCGGGGGGTGGTTCGATGGCTAGCAGTACGGATTCCTTGCCGAGGGAGGCCCCCCGGGGAGGAGATCAGCTCTGCTGTTTTTCCTGCCTGGCGATTGGAGGGGGCCAGCAGATGGTAGGACGGGGCAGGAACCGTCCCTATCCGATCCAGCGATGGAGTAGCTGGGTTCAGGCCCGATGGTAGCCTCAATCTCCCTGGGGTCTCTCCGTCAGGGCCGCTTCTGCTTCCGTGACGGCTGCTGACGGGGAGGCGGTTTCCTCTTCGACGTCCTTTTCCGGGAGGCAGCCTGGGAAGGGGGCACTGGAGCCGGAGTCAGAGTCGAAGAGGGCCAGGGCTGCTGGGAAGCAGACGCCACTCGGGATCTCAAAGGCCCGGAGGTGGCCGAGTCGCGGCGGGGCAGGATATGCTTGATGGCCTCCGTCTGCTTCTTCACCGTCGAGAACTGCTGAGAGAAATACTCAACGGTGTCACCAAACAGCCCGCCCTGCGAGATGGGGGCGTCAAGAAAGCGAACCTTCTCAGCGTCCCGCATCTGCGCAAGGTTAAGCCAGAGGTGCCTCTCCTGGACCACCATGGTGGACATCGCCTGATCCAGGGCCCGTGCCATCACCTTAGTCGCCCGTAGAGCGAGATCGGTGGCGGTACGGAGTTCCTGCATTATTCAGCCGCGAGCGCTGGGGTGGGGGCGGTGCAGTGCAGTGCAACCCAATGCTCGCGGCAGCCCGGAAAACGTCTCGGTTACGTTTGTAACCTCGGTTCCCTGATGGAGGGAACGAGACGTTGTGTCGAACCGACAGATGGGGTTCGTCCTTGAGAACCAATCGCTTCCGACTTCTCTAGAAAAGGCCAATGAAAATTGGCGAATGAAATTTGCATGCCGGACTCCGCCCCCGGATATCCGGGTATAAAAGGGAGACGGCATGCCTCATTCATTCACCTTAGTTCTGAGGAGCCTGAGACCTCTCACGACTGCTGCAGTGGACAGCACGTGTTGTGGCAAGAGGACACAACGTCTCGTTCCCTCCATCAGGGAACCGAGGTTACAAACGTAACCGAGACGTTCCCTTTCTGTCGGTCTCTCGACGTTGTGTCAAACCGACAGATGGGGTGCCAATGGAAAATGCCATAACACGGTGCCCTGTCACAATGTCAACGAAGCGACGGTGACAGGCCTGGGCGTGTCAGCCGTGAATGCTACCGCGAAATTGTAACCTACCAGTGGGTAGGTAGGGGGTCCCAGAGCTTTCTTGAAAGATGGGAAGGCCCCTACCTTCGGCCTCACAGGCGGCGGCCTTGTTTCTCTAACAGCAAGAGGCCGCCCGGAACCGTAAGGCACTGGGTAAGCGCTACTTCCTCAAGTGGGGGATGCGCTTCAGAGACCACTTCCTACCGCAGGGAGGAGAATAGTGGAGATACCAACATGGTCTCACCGATAGGGAAGAACTCATGGGAAGAAAGTGCGGATTGAAGGAGTTAAACGCGAGGTGGCGGTCCACCTAAGGAGGTCATGGGTTACCAAGGTGGGAACCAGCATGAGGATACATCAGACGGAACCGCCCTGCTGGGGGGTTGCAACGTCTGGTAGCACTAGGTCCGGTTAGAGCTATGTTGCGAATAACTCAGGTGATACCCGGCCTAAGGGGCAGGGCTGCTCTGCCCAGCCCGCCCACAGGAGGTGCTTACTAGTGATGGATGGAGTGCCTGTTCTTCACCCAGTGGGGGAAGAAGGGAGGCTAGTTAGTACGCTGACCCCCTTAGGAGAAAGGGGGGGAAGGTACTGTCACAGGCGTACACCCTACCGGTCGCCGGTCTTGCCTGATGCCCGCAAGACTCGAGCTGACTGGTTTTACGCGGAGGCTGTAGGACCTCGCGAAGGTGATGGGTGTAGCCCAACCCGCAGCTCTGCAAATGTCTGCCAGAGAGGCGCCTCGAGCCAGTGCCCACGAGGAGGCTGTACTCCGTGTGGAGAGAGCTCTCACCCAGTGGGCGTAGGCTATCTTAGGACAGGTACGCCATCGACGACGCCCATGATCCAGTGCGTCAATCTCTGTTTGAGACAGCCCTCCCTGCTGATCTCCAAAACAGACAAAGAGCTGCTCAGAGCTACTGTGGCTCTGCGTGCGGTCCAAGCAGAGGCGCAATGCGCGTACTGGACACAACACGGATGAGGTTGGGTCTTCCTCCCCGGTGGGGAGCGCCTGTAAGTTCACCACCTGGTGTCTCGGGGGAGTGGTGGGAACTTTGGGCACGTAGCCGGGCCAGGGTCTCAGGATAGCGTGAGAATAACCGGGCCCGAGTTCTAGGCAATCTGTGGACACGGAGAATGCTTGTAGGTCCGCTACCCTCTTGAGCGTCCTCCCGAGAGCCGTCTTCATCGTGAAGTGAGAAAGAGCGGCATCTCCGAGGGGCTCCAGGACCGCATCAAGGTCGTAAGAGGGTACGGAGCGCGGGTGATGTCCTTCCCGCGCCCCTAGGAACCAAATGATCAGGTTGTGCTGTCCTAGAGACTACCAGCAACTGGGTCGTGATGAGCGGCATCAGCGGCTACATACACGTTCAGTGTGGAAGGGGAGAGATTATTCTCGAGTCTCTGGAAGGACCGCATCCACTTGATCAAGCAACTCCGCGGGTCTTCTCTCGAGAAGAGCACCAGGATGAGAAGAGGCACCACTAGGCGAATCGTCAGCTAGTGGCCAGGGCCCTAGCCTGAGTAGTGGTCTAAACCGCCACAGGGGTTAGGCCACTCAGGATCTTCTCGCTCCGTCCAGGGGCCTGACATGGAGGTTCCAGAGGTCTAACCCGTGATGCCATAACGTGCCCTTCCCCTGGGAAAGCAGGTCCTTCGTTAGGGGAATCGCCAGGGGGGAGCTGTCGTCAAGAGCATTAGCTCCGAGAACCAAGTCCGGTTGGGCCAGTATGGCGCAACTAGTACACCTGATGCTCCTCTTCCCTGACCTTGCACAGGGTCTGTGCAGTGAGGCTCACTGGGGGAAGACGTACTTCCGCTTGTTCCACGGCCAGCTGTGCGCTAGAGCCTCCGTGCCGAGGCAGGGAGTACCTTAGCGGCAATGGGTGGTGTCCAGGGAGGCGAAGGGGTCTACCTGAGCCCGCCCTGACTGTCCCAAATGAGCTGGCTACGCGGGGGTGGAGTCGCCACTCTCCGCGAGGCGTAACTGACGAGAGAGCACATCGGCTGTCTGGTTTAGGTCACCTGGGATATGTGTGGCCCTGCGGACTCCACAGGAGGAGGCGTCGGGCGAGTCGTGTTAGCTGCCATAAGCAAACGCCACCCTGGCGGTAAAAAACGCTACGGCATTTGTGCAGTCCGACCGGACCAGCACGTGCTCGTTCTGCACAAGAGGTTGTAACCCCTTCAGTGCGGGTAGCACAACAAACAACTCTAGGCAATTGAATGCCTGCGCAGGCGGGGGCCCGTCCATCGCCCTGACACTGCGTGCCCGTTGCACACGGCACCCCAACCCTGCAGGGAGGCATCTGTCGACCCTGACGCTTCTCGCCTGCCCGAGAGGGACCCCCGTCCGTATAAAAAGGTCATTGAAGACCAAGGGGTTAGGGTGCGTCGGCAGAAAAGCGTAATCACCATCCGCCTGCTGCCGGTGTGCCACGCTCTCCAGGGAACTCGACTCTGTAGCCAGTGTTGGAGCGGTCTCATGTGCATCAACCTGAGGGGTATCACCACCGTCGAGGATGCCATGTACCCAGGAGCCTCCTCCCGCTGACTGCTTGAAAAATTCCAGGCAGTACAACACTGACTGAGCGCAATCGCGCTGTAATTGAGTTCCATACCAAAAAAGAGTATGCTATGCATAGAGGAGAGCTTGCTCCCTTTCGGTTGACCTGTGGTCCCAATCGATCTAGGTGCCGGAGCACTAGGTCCCTGTGTGTACATAACAGATCTCACGAGTGTGTCAAATGAGCCAGTCGTCGAGATAGTTTAGTACCCACACACCTCTCTCCCTGAGGGGAGTGAGGGCGGCTTCCACGATCTTCGTAAAGACCGTGGGGACAGGGACAGCGTCCTTCAGGTCGATTGCCATGAATCCATCTTGACATCTGACAGCTTCTGCGTAAGCATCCTGAACGGCAGCTTGAGTAGGTGCCTGTTCAGGGTACGCAGATCTAGCGACCCCCGCTCTTTTGGGGACGATGAAGTACGGGCTGTGAAACCCGTTGAACATCTCGGCTAGAGGGACGAGCACGATCGCTTCCTCACCAGAGGGGTGGCGACCTCGGCCCGAAACACGGGGCATCCTTGCCTCTGCTGAGGTTAAGAGGATGCCCCGAAACTTAGGCGGGCGTCCGGGGAGTGGATCGCGTAGCCGAGACGGACCGTATTCCGTAGTCACCGTGACGGTTTGGGAAGCTCTAGACAGGCTCCTAGGGACCGACAGGGAGGCTAGGGGTACGCTCTGCTTCATCGACCTCCCGGGGGGGGTTCGATGGCTGGCAGTACGGATCCCTCGCCGTGGGGGGGGGACCCCCGGGGAGGAGATCGGCTCTGCAGTTTGGCGAAGATGTAGCACAACGCACCATCGAATGAGAGTGCTTGGGCTGATGATTATCCTCGACATTGGGTCTCGCCGCAATGTCGAGTTGCCGAACACCGTCGTGCAGAGGGTGAGAGCGGCTGTGATAATACCCAGACGATATGTGGCACAAAGCACCGTCGATTGAGAGTGCTTAGGCTGCTGATTATCCTCGACATTGGGTCTTGCCGCAATGTCGAGTTGCCGAACACCGTCGTGAAGAGGGTGAGAGCGGCTGTGATAATACCCAGACGATATGAGGCACAAAGCACCGTCGATTGAGAGTGCTTAGGCTGCTGATTATCCTCGACATTGGGTCTCGTCGTGACGCAACGTCGAGTTGCCGAACACCGTCGTGTAGAGGGTGAGAGCGGCTGATATAAACGCCCAGAGAGGGAGAAAAACTTTAGAAAGGTATTCTCGAACTCCCTGGGGTCTTCCCATGAGGGCCGCATTGGCTTTCGCCGCGGCTGCTGATGGGGTGGTGGTCTCCTCTTCGATGTCTCGAAGAGGACCAGGGCTGCTGGGAAGCAGACGGTGCACGGGATCTCGGCGGCCAGAGGGCGGTCGAGTCGCGGCTGGGGAGGACATACGTGATATCCTCTGTCTGCTCCCTAACTGTCGAACTCGACAGTATCACCAAACAGCCCCCCCTTGCGAGATGGGTGCATCGAGAAAGCGGACTTTCTCAGAGTTACTCACCTGTGCAAGGTTCAGCCAGAGGTGTCTCTCCTGGACCACAAGTGTGGACATCGCCCGACCCAGGGCCCGCGCGATCACCTTGTTCGCCCGAGAGCGAGGTCGGTGAAGCCGCGGAGTTCCTGCATAAGCGCTGGGTCGGTCTTACCCTCGTGGAGCTCTCTCCGCGCATTGGCCTGCAGGAAGGCCATAGCATGGAGAGAGGGGACAGCTTGGCCCGCAGCAGAGTAAGCTCTCGACACCTCAGATGCCGAAAAGCCTACGTGCTTTGGACGGGAGTCTAGGTCGAGCCCCGGGGGGACATCGACGTATCCTCTAGCTGCCCCACCATCGAGGGAAGAAAGGGTGATGGAACTAGTTGACGTGTACGCGCCGAAGGGGGCGTTCCAGGTCGTACTAGGTTCCTCATGCACTTCCGGGGGAACACGGCACTGAGGGCGAGTGCGGCTTGGAGCCGCTCTCAAGCCCGATGTACCGTGTATCCAGCCGCGAGCGTTGGGAGAGGCAGTGCGGTGCACCGCAACCCAATGCCGGCGGCCCGGGAAAGCATGGCTGACATTTCGACATCCGCTTCTTCCTGATCTCGACCCCCCGAGGGAGGGAGCTTCAAGGAATCGTCGGAGTCTGATGCCAGTAAGTCACCCTCCGATGCTGCAACAGACATCTCATCATCACGTACCGTGTCCGATACGTGATTGAGGAATAAGACGGCGGACCGTCTTATGGGGAACGGTCAGACGAGCAAGGCGAGGTGCGAACGGTCCGCGAGCCAGTGGCTGACGGATTAGCGCTCACAGTAATCCTCATATCACCCTCGCTGCTCGCCGTAGCGGGCGGCAGGGCCGTAGTCCTGCCGTCACGGAACGGGAAGCAGACAAGGTGGTGGCTGAGTCCCGTGGGAACACAGCCACCCGTGACGCAACGTCTGAATCGTCAGCCGCCCGCAGTGCGGGCAGGACGTATCCACAACATCTGCCCCAGCGTACTGGAAGCAGACATCGTGTCCGTCCCCCTCCTCGATGAGTGTGTTGCACCCACGAGAACAGCGGGACATGCCACGCTGGAGAAATTTGCTCTTTTAGAGAAAAAACTCGAACACTTCTGGAACCGCCGAGACGCCCAGGGGAAGTCGCTGCAGGAAGGGACCGTCTGCTGCACCACGTCGTAGAGCCGGCAGTCTTGTAGAGAAGTCTGTTGATCACGAGCGAAGGCTCCGAAGAACAAAAGGTGAATGAATGAGGCACGCCGTCTCCCTTTTATACCCGGATATCCGGGGGCGGAGTCCGGCATGCAAATTTCATTCGCCAATTTTCATTGGCCTTTTCTAGAGAAGTCGGAAGCGATTGGTTCTCAAGGACGAACCCCATCTGTCGGTTCGACACAACGTCGAGAGACCGACAGAAAGGGAAACATGTTTTTCTTTCTCTCTGTCTATCTGAGCCTGTCCCGTATACGGGACACCTGCATTACTTCATGATTTTGCATGTGAATTCTTATCTTATCATGACAAACATTATATCTTTGTAAAGGTCTGAGACTCTAGAATACGTGTCATCAGTGTATTACAAAATCAATTATGTTCATAAATGAGTGGTCATATGGTTTCATATATATATATATATATATATATATATTATGGCTCTGTATTCTATGTAATTTATGATATCATTAATTGTATGATACAATATACAAGTTTGCCATAGCAAACACAGAAGCATGAAGTGATTGAAGCTCCAATATTTCCAAGATCATGCCTTCTGAACAAAGCAGCATTTGTATAATAGCTTTCACTTTCTGAATAATGAATGCACCTTACAGTATGATATATGTTTTGATATGACTCACCATCAAGCAATGAGGCTTGGGGCAGATTAGACGTTGTACGTTGAGTTCGTGCAGTGGGAGGAGACTGGATCTGGATCAAATTTTGCTTCCTGGATCTCGAATTCTGCAGCGAGAAGCCACTGTGAAGAGACTGCGGACATAAACGCTTTACATGTTTAGCAATTGAAGGAGGTGACTGTTGTTTAAAATGTTCAAGCAATTCACACCATACGATACAGACATCACATTAGTGACAAAGCCATGCGACATCGGTAAGTTTGATCTACTGCACTTGGCATATTCTAGAAATAGTTTTAAGAAAGTTTAACAAACCTTTCAGATCCACTTGATGATGACCCGAACGTTTTGAGAGCTGTGTTATCATGCGGTCATGTCGCACATCCAGACTCCCTGACGGCTTATTGCAGAACTCTGTTGGAAACTGTAGGTTTAATTATGAATTTGATATATGAACATAACATTGAAATCGGTACTGTTTTAACATTTAAAATGATGCGTGTTGATTTTTCCTAGAAACAAACAGAACTGAGATGTCCTGTGTGTAAAAAAGTGTGGTCATATAACGAAATCCGAAAACTGGCCAAGCTTACAGCAGAAGAGCAACAATATTTTGAAGAAACTCTTGGGAAACATGCTTTACAATCACTTAACATAAAGAATGTATGTATTGTATTTTCCTAGTCCCTTTAAGGATAATTAAAACAAGTGACTTAAGTACTTCTTCTCAATAGCTTATATGCATTGTCTTCATTTTGCAGTGCCCTTGTTGTGACATCTTCATTGAAAGAATGGACTCCTCTAATCTCTGTGTGGAATGCGCATTATGCTCAGAGAGGAAAGGAAGAATCTATGACTTTTGCTGGCAGTGTGAGAGAGAATGGCAAGGACCTCAGCCTCGTTCTGATCAGTGTGGTAACGTGGGTTGTGCCAATCGTGACCTGGAATTGCTGAGAGACTGTAAAATGATCACTTTAGGTTCCGTTCGAAACATTCAGTGTCCATCTATTCGTGCCTGTCCCAACTGTGGTGTCCTGATTGAACACAGTGGTCAGGCCTGTAAAATGATATTATGTTTTGAATGTAATATTGAATTTTGCTTTCTTTGTCTAAAGCCCACTGTCGAGTGCTTAAAGACAAGCACACATTTTATTATGTGCACAACTGGTGTCGCGCCGAGGCAAATGGCAATACCATGATTTTCTATTCGGCAGGGGCCACAAGATAGTTTATCGCTACCTAAAACATGATTACCACATTTTTTTAAGCTATATTGCTTGTGTTATGATTGAATACATGATTAAAGACAAAAACTACAAATGTTAACAATTTGTCCCATCAGGATGTCTGAAGACTAGAGTGCAGGATTGAGTTTTCTTTAAAATTGCTTTGGTACCATCCACAGTAACTCTGGATGATCCCAGATTCAAAACCTGTCGTTACAATTTTTTGTGATTTCATTTAAGTCCAGAGCAGAAGGTAAATGAGTTACAAAGAAACTGTCTGAGAACTGCACTATAAAACTCTCCTGGGGGGTGATCAAGACCATCTGACTTTAGGGCTGACTGGTTTGTTGATTCACATTTTTCAGTTTACTGTTGTCAGCCGGCTCTAAGCTGTGACAAAGAAGGAAACTGCACGCTGGATAACAGTCAAAAATAATGAATTTATTAACATAAGAATAACAAGTAAATGAATCGATAGGGTAAATAACTAAGAACAAAAGAACATAAGCCGAGGAACCAAACAAACATGAAGACTATGGCACCCCGGAAGCATGATAACTCCGGAAGTACCCAGAGTGGCAAATGGAGACCGCTTAAGAGAGCGCCATCCTCAGCCTCATCCAGGTGTAACCACTCTTGGAAATGAGGTCGTCATGAGCGGCTTCCTGCAAAACAAAACAAACCCAACCACAGACATACCAAAACAAATACATAACGTAATAAAATACGTAACATGTAGAATATTTTTCATATTTTATAAGTTTGGTAATCAAACCTGGATAATATTAATAACCATTTTTGTGATTTGCCAATCGAATACTCACCAAGACATAAGAACATTTAGTTTTTTTTTGACAATGAATCAGAATACATTTCATTCATTGATGCTTAATAACTGGAGAAGTGACCTTACAATCAACAAATTAATTAAAAACAAATGTATAAGTAATAGATATAGAATCGATAAATATTATTATATTATTTGTATTATTATTTTATATGTAAATTAATGAATATTACCATTATTATATGTACAATGTTAATATGCATAAAAAATATTTCTATAATCTCCACTATTACAAAATAAATGAATGTCTAGTTTTATGCTATGGTGTACGGTTTATGAATTTGTGGGTTTGATTGCACTTCCGCGTTTACGCTCAGGGGGAGAGGGGTCTCAGCCCCTATTGGTCAGGGGGCGAAAACACATCCGCTGCCCCACCGGAAGCCATTCATCTCTACCTAGAGCTGTGAACATGACAGAGAAGATGAATATCTGTATTCGCTGCCTACATAAAGTTCGCTGGATTACGATAAACGATGTTCGTCAACATTGTGAGACTGTCAGCTGCCCCTGTGTAGTAAAATGGAGAAGTAGGCCTACTTTAAACTATATGTTTAAAACTACATGGACAGCTTGGATGCCATTGCTATTAGCACGTAGCGCGTAACGTTAGGCCGAATAACACTGTGTCTTTACACCGAGTTTATCAACGATTTTCAGCCCTTAAAAACCTTTACTTTTAAACAACAAATTTGCATGAATCTGACCAGATATCAATAACAGTTGCCAGTAAGACACATTTGTTAACATCTGTCATATGGCTCTTATATGCAGGTTTGCTGTAAAGAAACAGACATCACTTGGCTTTTAAAAGGTATAAATATTGTTTAAATAATGAATCGGTTTTTAATTTGTTGCGTTACACAATTCACATTAAGTTGATGACATTGATGTATTTTAATAAATGATAACGTTCTCATTTACCCCCCATTGTTATGTTAGAGTGTAATTTTCAACTCATTAAATACTACTAGGCTGTATGTATTTGCAGCGGCAAGAGTGGTCTTTAATGAACCGAAGAGAGCACACATCACTCCTCTCTTCATTAAGTTACATTGGCTCCCTGTAGTCGCATCAAATTCAAGACTCATCTCCTGGCCTACAAGACCACTGTTCAGCACCCCCTTATCTTCACTCGCTAATGCAGACGTATGTACCCGCCAGATCCCACGCTCTGCAAACAAACAACGTGTTGTGGTGCCATCCCAAAAAGGAAAAAGATCTCTCTCACGTACCTTCTCCGGATCGGTTCCACCTTTGTGGAATGATCTGCCCGCTGCTACAAGATCAGCAGATTCTGTGGCCATCTTTAAGAACCGTCTTAAAACACATCTCTTCCGTCAACACCTGACTGATCAGTTCTGACTTCTATCTCTTTTCTACTCTTTCAAAAAAAAAAAAAAAAAACTTCTAACTTAGCTCTGTATACTGTGGTAGGCTATATGAAACCAGCCTTTTTTTGATTGCAGTAATGCTTTTTGCACTTATGCTGTCCCAATTGCTTCCATTGTTTTACCCCACCTTTGGATAAAAGCGTCTGCTAAATGACTAAATGTAAATGTAAATGTATTTTCTCAGCTTCCAGTCAGAATCAGATGACAGAGGAGTGATCAGCGGGAGGATGACATGTTTCAGATTTATGATGCAGGACACACCAAAGGATAGCCGTGACCTCAATTTATTGTTTAAATGTTGTGTAGTTTTCCAAGGATCACAGACAAAGTTGTACTGTTAACCACAAGAAATATGAGAAATGGTTAAGAAATATGACATGAGAAGAACAGGGACATCTTTTGAAATAGTAGTGAGCATGTTTACTGTGTATTGTGAGAATTTCATATAGTCCATTAATTTTAATCATTTTAAATATTTTACTTTACAATATAATATGAAACCTTATTTAAATCAAAAGCATTTGTTTGACGCATTTAATAGTTTTTGTATTTGCATTTTACCTGACACTTTCTCTGTATCAGTTATTATATACAAGCTTACATTAATGGATCACATTTTGATAATAGAATATCTTTGTATGCATCTGTGACATGACAATAACGACATTTTACTCACACACACAAAAGTACACACTAAGAACAAAGATATGGTTCTAGACTGAAGTTGTGTTCTTCAGGAGAGCAGGCAAGCTCCAATTCACAATAGAATCTCAAAATTAGATTCACCTTACTGCCTCTTAGGAGGGAGAAAGCACTGACTAAGCTGAGGAAAGAACTACCTCTTTTAGTGAGGTGAGGGCCACCCAAAGCAAGAAGATATACGGCCCATTGAGCCAACAGTGCTGAGTCCGTACTTACCCCTGAATGCACTAAGGTACAAATTTTATGGATATAGCCTACCTCTAAATGTATTAATAAAAAATGTGATATCTAGTATATTTTGTTTAAGGGACACAAGGTTGTTTGTAAGACTGTTGGTCTTAAAGTGGCCATTGTGAGATTTGAGGTTTGCCTGTGTCCCACGCCTAGTATCCCACATTGTTTTAAGCACTATATCCTGATTATTATGTTTTTTCTTATAAGTGTCACTGGATCGACGGACAGTGCCAGTTAGTTTGTGATATATTGTCATTAAAATATTATCTTTTTCTTTCATTTGGACTACTAAAATATTTTGAATTGTAAAGCTGCTCTTCTACAATAAACATTTTAAGAAGCGTTGTATAATTAAATTGAAAAAAGTCAACTTTGTGCAGGCATAACTGTGAACGTTGTTTTGAAATCTGTGTCGTATGGGGAAGAAAACGGCATACGACTGACTTCCCAGAGGTAACGCCCTTTAACAACAATAAAAGTGAAAGCAAAGCGTTTTAGTTTTCCGTGTTAATGCAGCTGTGATCATTTGAGTTTTTCTATCAGTCAGAAAAGTATTGCTTGACTATAACCAGAATGGCCTTTCAAGTCCGTGTCAAGCTTAATAGAACAACAATTAAAACACTGTCAGTTGCAACATCAGAAGAAGAATTTCTGAGAACCACAACGAAGGACCTGAAAGAAAAAGCATTACATATTTTCCCTGGAGTAAGTGGTAGGTTGGAGGTTTCTTTCATAATCACCACATTTCATAACTCTCATTACGAAATTAACTATATTTTAAATAAAATATTTAAGATGTAATACTTTAAATTAAAGAAAATGTACATAACTTCTATTTCAGATGTTAACAGACTGAGGATGTTTTTTGGACAATTAAATCTCGAAGACGATAAAACACTTGAATTTTACAAGATAAAACATTTTTCTGTTGTTCACATCGTTTTGAAAATGCCTGGTGAGGAAAGAATGATCATTTTATACATATCTATATATTACTGGCACATTTGCTGTTCTGAACCTTATCAAAAGCACCTTACCAATGCACAATATCTGTATCTGTCTGTTTGTCTGTCTCTCTATTCAAATTTTTTATATTAAGGTAAGCCTGAAAACAGGAAGAAATTCACTCCATTTGACGAAGGCATCAAACTGGTGACAAAGCCCAGTGATTTAGGTAGGCTATGTATGCCGCAGTTTGCTAAAGTAAATAAAAGCTGAGTATTGTATTTGATTTTGTTCATTTATAAATGTAAATGTTTGCATTTGACAGACGCTTTTATCCAAAACTACTTACATTGCATGTTACTATACATTCTTAATAGCATAGTAATCGAAAGTTGATCAAATCGGTATAATTCAAATGTCTTGTGTTAGGCCCATTAACCTCACGACAGTCAATACAAAACGTCTCGGTTACGGATGTAACCTCGGTTCCCTGATGGAGGGAACGAGACGTTGTGTCGAATTGACAGATGGGGTTCGTCCCTGAGAACCAATCGCTTCCGACTTCTTAGAAAAGGCCAATGAAAATTGGCGAATGAAATTTGCATGCCGGACTCCGCCCCCGGATATCCGGGTATAAAAGGGAGACGGCGTGCCTCATTCATTCACCTTAGTTCTGAGGAGCCTGAGACCTCTCACGACTGCTGCAGTGGACAGCACGTGTTGTGGCAAGAGGACACAACGTCTCGTTCCCTCCATCAGGGAACCGAGGTTACATCCATAACCGAGACGTTCCCTTTCTGTCGGTCTCTCGACGTTGTGTCGAACCGACAGATGGGGTTCCTATGGAAAACGCCATAACACTGTGCCCTGTCACAATCTCTAGTGAAGCGACGGTGACTGGCCTGGGCGTGTCAGCCGTGAGCGCTACCGCGAAATTGTAACCTACCAGTGGGTAGGTAGGGGGTCCCAGAGCTTTCTTGAAAGGTGGGAAGGCCCCTGCCTTCGGCCTCACAGGCGGCGGCCTTGTTTCTCTAACAGCGAGAAGCCGCCCGGTACCGTAAGGCCACTGGGTAAGCGCTACTTCCTCAAGTGGGGGATGCGCTACAGAGACCACTTCCTACCGCCGGGAGGAGTCTAGTGGAGATACCAACATGGTCTCACCGATGGGGGAGAACTCATGGGAAGAAAGCGCGGACTGAAGGAGTTAACCGCGAGGTGGAGGTCCACCTAGGGAGGTCATGGGTTACCAAGGTGGGAACCAGCATGAGGATACATCAGACGGAACCGCCCTACTGGGGGGTTGCAACGTCTGGTAGCACTAGGTCCGGTTAGAGCTATGTTGCGAATAACTCCAGAGATACCTGACCTAAGGGGCAGGGCTGCTCTGCCCAGCCCGCCCGCAGGAGGTGCTTGCTAGTGATGGATGGAGTGCCTGTTCTTCACCCAGTGGGGGAAGAAGGGAGGCTAGTTAGTACGCTGACCCCCTTAGGAGAAAAAGGGGGGAAGGTACTATCATAGGCATACACCCTACCGGCCGCCAGTCTTGCCTGATGCCTGCAAGACTCGAGCCGATAGCGGTTTTACGCGGAGGCTGTAGGACCTCGCGAAGGTGATGGTTGTAGCCCAACCCGCAGCTCTGCAGATGTCTGCCAGAGAGGCGCCTCGAGCCAGTGCCCATGAGGAGGCTGTACTCCGTGTGGAGAGAGCTCTCTCCCAGTGGGCGTAGGCGATCTTAGGACAGGTACGCCATAGTGACGGCGTCCATGATCCAGTGCGCCAATCTCTGTTTGAGACAGCCCTCCCTGCTGATCTCCAAACAGACAAAGAGCTGCTCAGAGCTTCTGTGGCTCTGCGTGCGGTCCAAGCAGAGGCGCAATGCGCGTACTGGACACAACACGGATGAGGTTGAGTCTTCCTCCCCGGTGGGGAGCGCCTGTAAGTTCACCACCTGGTGTAGGGGGAATGGTGGGAACTTTGGGCACGTAGCCGGGCCGGGGTCTCAGGATAGCGTGAGAAACACCGGGCCCGAGTTCTAGGCAATCTGTGGACACGGAGAATGCTTTTAGGTCTGCTACCCTCTTGAGCGCCATCCGGAGAGCCGTCTTCATCGTGAGGTGAGAAAGCGTGGCATCTCCGAGGGGCTCCAGGACCGCATCAAGGTCGCAAGAGGGTACGGAGCGCGGGTGAGGCGCCCGCGCCCCTTAGGAACCAAATGATCAGGTTGTGCTGTCCTAGAGAATACCAGCAACTGAGTCGTGATGAGCGGCAATAGCGGCTTCATACACGTTCAGTGTGGAAGGGGAGAGATTACTCTCGAGTCTCTGGAAGGACCGCACCCACCCGATCAAGCAACTCCACGGGTCTTCTCTTCGAGAAGAGCACCAGGATGAGAAGAGGCACCACTTATAGGCGTATAGTCACCTAGTGGCCAGGGCCTAGCCTGAGTAGTGGTCTTAAGCGCCGCAGGGGGTAGGCCACTCAGGATCTCCTCGTTCCGTCCAGGGGCCAGACATGGAGGTTCCAGAGGTCTGGCCCGTGATGCCATAACGTGCCCTTCCCCTGGGAAAGCAGGTCCTTCGTCAGGGGAATCGGCCAGGGGGGAGCTGTCGTCAAGAGCATTAGCTCCGAGAACCAAGTCCGGTTGGGCCAGTATGGCGCAACTAGTACACTTGATGCTCCTCTTCCCTGACCTTGCACAGGGTCTGTGCAATGAGGCTCACTGGGGGGAAGACGTACTTCCGCTTGTCCCACGGCCAGCTGTGCGCTAGAGCATCCGTGCAGAGGGGGGCCTCGGGTGGGGAGTACCTTAGCGGGCAATGGGTGGTGTCCAAGGAGGCGAAGGGGTCTACCTGAGCCTGCCCAGACTGTACCCAATGAGCTGGCTGCGCGGGGGTGGAGTCGCCACTCTCCGCGAGGCGTCAACTGACGAGAGAGCTCATCGGCTGTCTGGTTCAGGTCGCCTGGGATATGTGTGGCTCGCAGGGATCTGCTCACCTGCGGACTCCACAGGAGGANGCACAGAGGAGAGCTTGCTCTTTTTCGGTTGACCTGTGGTCCCAATCGATTTAGGTGCCGAAGCACTAGGTCCCTGTGTGTACATAACAGATCTCACGAGTGTGTCAAATGAGCCAGTCGTCGAGATAGTTTAGTACCCGCACACCTCTCTCCCTGATGGGAGTGAGGGCGGCTTCCACGATCTTCGTGGAGACTCGTGGGGACAGGGACAGACCGAAGGGGAGGACTCTGTACTAATATGCCTGATCCTCGAAAGCGAACCGTAGGAACGGGCGATGACGAGGGAGAATTGAGACATGAGAGTAAGCGTCCTTCAGGTCGATTGCCATGAATCCATCTTGACATCTGATAGATGCCAGGATGCGCTTCTGCGTGAGCATCCTGAACGGCAGCTTGAGTAGGTGCCTGTTCAGGGTACGCAGATCTAGCGACCCCCGCTCTTTTGGGGACGATGAAGTACGGGCTGTAAAACCCGTTGAACATCTCGGCTAGAGGGACGAGCACGATCGCTTCCTCACCAGAGGGGTGGCGACCTCGGCCCGATGCACGGGGCATCCTTGCCTCTGCTGAGGTTAAGAGAATGCCCCGAAACTTGGGCGGGCGTCTGGGGAGTTGGATCGCGTAGCCGAGACGGACCGTAACCCGTAGTCACCGTGACGGTTTGGGAAGCTCTTGTCAGGCTCCCAGGGACCGAGACAGGGAGGCTAGGGGTACGTTCTGCTTCATCGACCTCCCGGGGGTGGTTCGAAGGCTGGCAGTGCGGATCCCTCGCCGTGGGGGGAACCCCCGGAGAGGAGATCGGCTCTGCAGTTTAACCTGCCTGGCGATGATGTAGCACAACGCACCATCGAATGAGAGTGCTTAGGCTGATGATTATCCTCGACATTGGGTCTTGCCGCAACGTCGAGTTGCCGAACACCGTCATGTAGAGGGTGAGAGCGGCTGTGATAATACCCAGACTATGATGTGGCACAATGCACCGTCGATTGAGAGTGCTTAGGCTGCTGATTATCCTCGACATTGGGTCTCGCCGTGACGCAACGTCGAGTTGCCGAACACCGTCGTGTAGAGGGTGAGAGCGGCTGTGATAATACCCAGACGATGATGTGCCACAACGCACCGTCGATTGAGAGTGCTTAGGCTGCTGATTATCCTTGACATTGGGTCTCGCCGTGACGCAACGTCGAGTTGCCGAACACCGCCGTGTAGAGGGTGAGAGCGGCTGTGATAAACGCCCTGAGAGGGAGAAAACTTTTAGAACTGGGCTGTTGGGACGGGGCAGGAACCGTCCCGGATCGACCACCAGCAATGGAATGGCTGGGGTCGGGCCCGAAGGTATTCTCGATCTCCCTGGGGTCTTCCCATGAGGGCCACTTTGGCTTCCGCCGCGGCTGCTGACGGGGTGGTGGTTTCCTCTTCGATGTCTCGAAGAGGTCCAGGGCTGCTGGGAAGCAGACGGTGCACGGGATCTCGGCGGCCAGAGGGCGGTCGAGTCGCGGCTGGGGAGGACATACGTGATATCCTCTGTCTGCTCCCTAACTGTCAAGCTCGACAGTATCACCAAACGGCCCCCCTTGCGAGATGGGTGCATCGAGAAAGCGGACTTTCTCGGCGTTACTCACCTGTGCAAGGTTCAGCCAGAGGTGTCCCTCCTGGACCACAAGTGTGGACATCGCCCGACCCAGGGCCCGCGCGATCACCTTGGTCGCCCGAGAGCGAGGTCGGTGACGCCGCGGAGTTCCTGCATAAGCGCTGGGTCGGTCTTACCCTCATGGAGCTCTCTCCGCGCATTGGCCTGCAGGAAGGCCATAGCGTGGAGAGAGGGGACAGCTTGGCCCGCAGCAGAGTAAGCTCTCGACACCTCAGATGCCGAAAAGCCTACGTGCTTTGGACAGGAGTCTAGGTCGAGCCCTGGGGGACCGACATATCCTTTAGCTGCCCCACCATCGAGGGAAGAAAGGGTGATGGAACTAGTTGACGTGTACGTGCCGAAGGGGGCGTTCCAGGTCGTACTAGGTTCCTCATGCACTTCCGGGGGAACATGGTACTGTGGGCGAGTGCGGCTTGGAGCCGCTCTCAAGTCCGATGTACCGTGTATCCAGCCGCGAGTTTTGGGAGAGGCAGTGCGGTGCACCGCAACCCAATGCCGGCGGCCCGGTAAAGCATGGCTGACATTTCGACTTCCGCTTCTTCCTGATCTCGACCCCCCGAGGGAGGGAGCTTCAAGGAATCATCGGAGTCTGATGCCAGTAAGTCACCCTCCGATGCTGCAACAGACATCTCATCATCACGTACTCATCAACCACCCGCAGTGCGGACAGGACGTATCCACAACATCTGCCCTAGCATACTGGAAGCAGACATCGTGTCCGTCCCCCTCCTCGATGAGTGTGTTGCACCCACGAGAACAGCGGGACATGCCACGCTGGAGAAATTTGCTCTTTTAGAGAAAAAACTTGAACACTTCTGGAACCGCCGAGACGCCCAGGGGAAGTCGCTGCAGGAAGGGACAGTCCGCTGCACCACGTCGTAGAGCCGGCAGTCTTGTAGTTGCTACTTGAAGCGAAGTCCGTTGATCATGAGCGAAGGCTCCGAAGAACAAAAGGTGAATGAATGAGGCACGCCGTCTCCCTTTTATACCCGGATATCCAGGGGCGGAGTCAGGCATGCAAATTTCATTCGCCAATTTTCATTGGCCTTTTCTAAGAAGTCGGAAGCGATTGGTTCTCAGGGACGAACCCCATCTGTCGGTTCAACACAACGTCGAGAGACCGACAGAAAGGGAACAGATTTTTGTTCCATTTCAAAACCAAAAATTTCAGTATGCAATCAGGCAATATTTTTGTTAAGACAATTTATTGTGGAAAGCGATAAATACGTTAAAAACAGTAATTGCCAAATGAAAAAGTTTGTACACTAAAAAGTCAAACGACTCCTAAAACAAAACTCACCTAACTGTGTGTTCTTCAATTAGGTGACATTTTTGGGTAAAGAAGTAAAAACGGCATTTAGAGTTAACAAATATTAAGTTATGTAGAAGCAAAATAATATTTTTAGGTGTCAATGTCAAGAATAGAACCAAAGAATAAATATAAATCGAGGAAAACCTAGTAAAAATTATTTATGGCTATATGATAAAAATGTTTTAATTTAATTAAAAATTTTCAGATGAATCTGACAATGACCAAGACGTTTTAAGAGCTGAGCTATCTTGCGGCCATGTCACAGGTCCCGAGTCTCTGATGGATTGTTGTAAAGCTCAACTGAATGAGGTAGGTGTATTTGAGCACATCTAAAAATAAAATAGCATATTAAAGCAATGAAGACTTTCTGTGACCTGTAATTCATTTTAGGGAAAGATGGAACTGATGTGTCCGTTGTGCGACAGAGAATGGCCATATGATGAAGTTCGATGCCTGGCCAAACTTTCACTTGAGGAGCAAAAATATTTTGAGGATTTGCTTGCGACAAATACAGTCAATAATATTGCTGACTGCAAAGACGTATGTACAAGTCTACCTTTCAGCTTTAGTCTTATGAGCAATAAACAGCCTACCTGTACATAATCTAATAAAAAATCTATATATTGTTCTGTCTGTCTGTCCATATCTCTTTTAGTGTCCTGGTTGTGGATTCTTTATTGAAAGGGAGCAGACTTCCAATCTCTGTGTAACATGCTTATCTTGCACAGCAAGGACTGGTAAACTCTATGAATTCTGCTGGCAGTGTGAGAGAGAGTGGAAAGGACCTCGACCTCGTGCTGACCAGTGTGATAATGTGGGTTGTAACAGTGATGAACTGGATCTGCTAAGAGAATGTCCAGAAATTACAATAAGAAATGTCTTGTGTCCACATATTCGTGCCTGTCCAAACTGTAGTGTGCTAATTGAACACACTACAGAGGGATGTAATAACATGACATGCCAAATGTGTTCGCACACGTTTTGCTTTGTCTGTTTAAATCGTGTGTGTGTATCTGCCAACTGCACAGCTGCACCAAGGCAAATTCCATAAAGTTGTGTGTTGTGTAAGGTTTTAAGTGTGTTTCCAATTCAAATAATGCTTTATAATGTGCTGTTTTAACACATTACACTTGATCAATCTTTAACTTACCTTTGTAAATGAATAAACAAACAAACAAAAATCTAAAATCTCTCCCTATAGTCTAAATGGTATTCTTAAATTCAACTTCATTGTTGGGTCATTTGGATTATTGTGAATTACATGAATAGATCATTTTTGAATATACTACAAAATACTATATTTTCTATATTACTGTACATGGAACTCATTGCCTAAATTTTAAAATGTATTTAGTATGTTTCTGTCCTTATGCACTAAAACTATCAGGCTATTTCAGGTCATTCTATTGTCTGTCAATAAAATGCTGATTTAACATTTTATTAATTGCTTATTTGAAATAATTTACTACTGCAGTACAGAGATACCGTGCAGTTTTAAGAGGCAGAATACAAAGTTAAAACAAGAGATACAATGTTGAAATAGCTTTATATATATATATATACTTTATATATAGAAACAATAACTGTTTCGTAGGTACTTTAGGGAACGTCCACCACGGGCTACCAACAAAACATGACAAATAATAACAAAGACAGGCAAGAATATACAATAAAATGGTAGGGGGGAAATATTAAAATTAACAAACAAGGGAGGGGGGAAGAGGAAAACGAAGTTCACAAGGGGAGGGCAGGGCGGGGAAGGAGTCCTTGAACCAGGGGGTGTCATGGTTCTGCCCTCTCTTGTCATGCTTTTTGAGTCTTGAGGCAGAATCATGACAGACCCACATGTTTTGTGTGGAGAGAAGCATATTATTGTCTGTCATGACCCAATATGCATTCTCTCCGGTGTCTCGTCCCTTAGCTCCGCCCCCTTGTATCTCCCTCAGCTCCCCATTAGTGTTTATCCCGTTCACCTGTCCCGTCATCTTCCCGCTTGTTTTCCCATTAGTGTTGAGTCTCGTCACCTGCCCGTCTCCGTCCCTGTGCAATTTCCCCTCGTTAACGTTTCCCTATTTAGTGTCCCTGTTTCCCTCACACCCTGTCGGTTCATTGTGTTTGTTAACGTCACTGTTACACTCGTTCGTGGCGCCTGTTTACAACTGTGTTCCTTGTACCTCCTGTGTTTGCTGTATACCACTGTTGCCTCCCTGTTCGTATCATCTTAGAGATTCTGTGTTCCTGTTCGGACTCGATTTTTCGATTATTGACCCCGTTTGTCTCGTCCCCCTTGCGGGAAGTATTTCTGTTTGATTATTTGTTTTGTTTTGCACTGTTTTCCCCATCGTGGGTTTTGTTTTCATATTATTAAAATCTGTGTTTACCCTTCTACTGCCTGCGCTTGGGTTCTGTCCGCTAATCCTGACAGGGGGTGCTGAAGAGGGTTGAGAGCGAGGGGTCCGGACAGGTTTGGCAGGGGGCCTGGGAGATCAGGCTTGGCTGAGGGCACACATGGAGGGGTAGTCCCTGAGGGGGTTGGCCAAAAAGTGTAAGGCAGATGGAAGAGGCTGAGGTGGGAAAGGTCCAGGGAAAACAGGAGGGGCAAATGTGGTAGAGCCAAAGCCTTGGGGAAGTCCAGGCCGGTTCGTTCTGTGAGGATTGGTAGGCAGAACCCAGGTGCAGGAAAACAAAACCCAGGAGGGGGTAAAAATAACAGGGAGCTTGACATAATACAATGACAGACTAACAAGACTAAAAACAATAAATTTGACTGACTTGACTTAACTTCTCAGGAACTTCAAAAAGACAGTGTTGTTTACTCTGTGCTGCGCATAATGGCCTCAAGTGAATAAGAAACACAATATACTGACCTGTGTTCTGTTTACTATCATGTATCATGCACGCTGACAAACCAAACCAATGCTGCGAGGGGCGTCAGACCAATCGTACTCAGATACACATACATTGAGACAGCAAATACTAGTGTTTCCTCTACATTCCTGGTTGCTTAGCAACGGCAAACACCAGGAGAGCGTAAGCTCCAGTTTTATACAAGTATACGCAAAATATGAACAGCCCCTAAAAACACCTTGGTGGATCTTTACTGAGTCACAAACCACTGTGCATTACATAAACTGTGTATAAAACAAAGCCATAATTAAAAACCAACATGTATAATATGCGTGTCATTGTGGAATAACTCCCTGAAATGTTACAGATGACATAATGAGCTAACTGCTGCAACAGCTAGGATCCCGCTCCAGTTGTTTCAACCGCTGCACCGATGTTAGCCAATGCGAGCTGCTAGTCCTCCTGCTGCTATTTTTGTCGCGTTGTTTTTTTTAACCTTTGTATTTTCTGTTTTTGTGCTCCACTTACGTACTTTTGCTGCTATGCCATTTAGCAATAGCAGTGATGTTAATTAAAATGATTGACATGATTTCACCAGCAGCTGTTTGGACAGATGTGACCCAAATATTATTTTTGGTTATATTTCTTATGGGCCAATAAGAGTCTTTTTTTTGTTCGGGCTGAAATAAATATAAAATAAAAAAAATCTGGCCAATCAGAGCCCCCTAAACAGGTGGGGCCCCTAGGCTGCAGCCTAGGCAAGCCTTTGTGTTAATCTGCGCCTGACTTCTTCATTAGATCATGCAGAAGGCAGCTACAACAGTCTCAAGTTCCACATCCAATACAGCAATAGTTATAGTCTAATCAGTAAACTATGTCATTACTTCAGGTTTCATAATTCTGACTGGTTAAGACGGCATTTCTCAAAGTGTGGAGCAGGCCCCACTGGTGGGGAATAGAGACATATCAGGTGGGCGTGACAAAGGGGAGTAAATTTGGTCATTTTCATTAATTGCTTTATTTCAAAACAAAACGACACATTTAAATGTAAGCCTTACATTAAACAACATCAGACTGCAAAGAAAATGTCACATGGAATCATAGTAGACAGGGGCGGAATAAGGTGGTCAGGGGCCCCTAGGCTGCTCTGTGGGTGAGCGTAAAAGCGCCTCGATGGACACATTTACATTTAGTCATTTAGCAGATGCTTTTATCCAAAGCGACTTACAAAGAGTTCAGGGAGTAATAAGTGATATGTCACACAGGAGCAATAATACAGTAGGTGCCAATACAAAGTTACTGGTTTCAACAAAAGCTAGAACAATACATGTTGAGAGAAAGGGTTAGTGTTTTTTTTTTCATCCTTCATCTTTCATTTGTCGGTCAAGTATTCACAGAAGAGGTGGGTTTTAAGTGGTTTTTTGAATGTTGTGAGAGATGTGATTGACTGGACCGAGTTAGGAAGAATGTTCCACCAGGAAGGAGTTTTGAAGGAGAATGAGCGGGAAAGCGATTTACTGCCCTTATGGGAAGGCAATACAAGACACCGCTGGTTAGCTGAATGCAGGGCTCTTGATGGGGTGTAGGAGTGCAGGAGGGTATGTCGGTGCAGATCCAGTGATAGTCCTGTCCTAGTCGGTGCAGATCCAGTGATAGTCCTGTAGGCAAGCATTAGTGACTTGAATCTGATACGGGCTTCAACCTGTAGCCAGTGGAGAGAGATGAAAAGGGGTGTCACATGAGCCCTTTTGGGCTGTTGGAAGACTCTCAACTAAACTTTATTTATATAGCGCTTTTTACAATTTTCATTGTTACAAAGCAGCTGTACATAAGACATATTGACTATAAGCAAAACAATTAAAGTTGTACCTGCAAAAACAAGAAAAAGGTGAAAACAAAGAGGACAGACATACCCACATACAAAACACTCCACACACAATATGCACACGTACTAACACACACACGCACGCACGCACGCACACACACACACAGGCTTTGGTTGACTATCCCCGTGGGGGATAAAACCTAAACCTAAAGAGCATAGAACACTTTTTGCATTTTTAGATTTGTAAAAAATGTTGTTCTGTACAATTTATTAGCTTTTTTGCCCCTGGGGACC
>NW_026634336.1:28309-30630 GCF_024868665.1 Triplophysa rosa | reverse complement strand
TAGTGTATGCAAGATTAAAAAGATGCGTCTTTAGTCTAGATTTAAACTGACAGAGTGTGTCTGCCTCCCGGACAGTGCAGGGAAGACTATTCCAAAGTTTAGGCGCTAGATAGGAAAAGGATCTACCACCTGCACTTGATTTTGAAATTCTAGGTATTACCAACTGACAGGACGCCTGAGAGCGTAATGCACGTGAAGGACTTTAATACAAGAGGAGTTCACTCAAGTACTGAGGAGCTAAACCATGTAGGGCTTTATATGTAATGAGCAAGATTTTAATGTTAACGCGATGCTTTATAGGTAACCAGTGCAAGGTTGACAGAACCGGGCTAATATGTTCATACTTTTTTGTACGTGTAAGAACTCGAGCTGCCGCGTTTTGGACCAGTTGGAGTTTTTGTAATAAGCCTGCAGGGCAACCACCTAACAGTGCATTACAGTAATCTAGTCTTGATGTCATGAATGCATGAATTAACTTCTCTGCATCTGACAGTGACAGCATATGACGTACAGGTGTTGGCGACGTGGCTCTCAAATGACAGATTACTATCGAATAGAACGCCAAGATTCTTTGCTGACGACGAGGGTTTTATGGAACATCCGTCAATAGTTAAACAGTATTCTTGGTTGATACTTATAGCAGTTTTCGGTCCAATAAGTAAAACTTCTGTTTTGTCCGAGTTCAGTAATAAAAAGTTTTTACTCATCCAGTTTTTTATATCGACTATGCATTCCATTATTCGATGGAACTGCTGTGTTTCATGAGGCTTCGAGGTAATATAAAATTGAGCAAAACAAAGTAAATTCAAACAAAAACATTGAGCCCTCTCCCTTCATGAATAGCCTATATTAATTAGGCCTATACTGCTAAAAGAATGTAATGTAAGTTACTCTGGACCCCTACAACAAAACACTTCATTAAAAACTGTCATTCCACATTAGGTCTATAAACTAAAAATATGAATAAACTAAAACTGTTGGATTATTATAGGCTACATTGCAAAATGATTTGAGAAAAAAAACCATCCAATGCAAGCAATTCTGACTGGTGCTGACTGACAACCATTTCAGTTCACGTCTCTCCTCCAAACTCCGCCCACAAAAGCTGACTGTCACTGTTCTCTCAGAAGGTGCACAGAACATACGTTGACAAGTTGTTTAGTACAGGGAACTGTGTGCACGCGTCCACTGTATGATGTCAAAGGATGTCGCGAGCGGCGGGGCTACTGTCAGACAGCCCGCTTCCGTCTGAAGTAAAGTTACCGACCGGTAAAGACGCTTTCATTCGGAAATTTACTTCCGTGCGGCAAGTCCCGTGATGTGTCTGTCTCTGACACTTTAAAATGCTCCACACACACACACTGCCAAAATGTTTGCGGCAGTAATAAAGCGCACGTCTCTCTCTCTCTCTCGCTCTGCGCTGGTTGCTGCTTGATCGTATCACGAGTCATGTTTGGTCAAATTTATTCGGCCGAACACCGAACTTGCATTTTTTGCTATTTTCGGCCGAACATTTTCGGTGGCCGAACATTCGGTGCATCCCTACTTCACTCACCTCATTCACTGCTTCACTCACTGCTATTTTTTTGCTCCTCGTCTCTTCATGAAACTTTTCGGGGTGATGATGTAACAAATGGATTCATAATAGTCGTATTCCCCGAATTGTACTTCACCGTAGTGTCTGCATATTGTTTTTTGTCTGTCCGTCACTTTTTCTCCTTTCTCGTTTCTTGTCACGGGAAAACCGAAATGCTTCCACACATCCCATTTATAATTCGCTTTAAGTTCAACAATTGGTAAATCCGTTTCTATGCCACTAGCGGCATCCGCCATTTTCGCTCAACTTGATCTGTAGCGGGCGGCAGCAGAGCCCAGAGGATGATGGGCACGCATGGGTTGATGGGAATTGTAGTTCCGGCTACCCTGAACTCGCTCCATTCGGATGAAAAAACTACACTTTGCCTGGAAGATCTATCGTCATGCGACCACGATAGTATCGAAAATTTTTGCTACTTCGATATTTACAATACCGTAACATCCCTACACTATACTGCTCTCCTTTTGCATTTCGCCATGTGTGAACACAATTTAGCAGCAAACTCCACTCAAAAGAAGACTGGTGTCAGGGTATAGTTTCTGTGGGAAATATTATTCAGAATATGAGTATGAAGTATTTACTATATAATCAATAAGTGAATTTCCTTAATAATCATTGCATTGTGTTTGTGTAAATGTGTTTTCTGTGTTGAGCAGTGGAAATTTCTGTTATAATTAGGCTGCTCGCAACAGGAAGCTGGCTTAAACCGCAGAAGAGGAACTAG
>NW_026634336.1:23366-24463 GCF_024868665.1 Triplophysa rosa | reverse complement strand
AGGCACGAAAACTCGGAATAGGAAGGACAGGATCCTGACAAAAACACCAATAGAATTAAAGGAGCCATTCTTTTGCCGTTTTTGAAGCTTTGATTATGTTTTTTGGGTGTTTAACAATGGATGTTCATGTTTCTAGTTTCAAAAAACGCTTTATATTAAACATATTTCAAGTCTAGTGCTCACCGCTGTCCCTCTTCTAACAAATGACTGGATTTCTTCCGGTCTATATAAAATCCCTCCTTCCGAAACGCTCTGATTGGTAAAGCTGACCAGGTCTGTCGTGATTGGTTCCCCGCTTAGAGCTTGTGTCTGAAGATGTCCCACCCATACCCTATCAGCGAGCTTCTGTTTCTCAGGCTGTTGTGATTGGTCGGTCCCCCTCTCAGCGCATGTGTATTCATAAGCTTTGGCTTTTAGCAATAAACAGTAACAGTAAAGTCAACGTCAATTCATCAGTTAAACACATGCGGATCGATCGAAGTGTAGGTCTGCTAGTGCATGTGCAAACGTCAATCTTTGTTTTGAGATCGCAATTTTTTTCCTACTATGGCGAGGGAAATGACACCGGACCGATTGGGTCAGACCGGTTATATTAATTAACACTTGTGACGAGGGAGGCGTGACGAGAGCCGCGGGAGGAGGAAGCGAGGCCGGTGATGCGATTGATAATGAGTGTCAGCTGGGCGCCACCGGCCTCGTATCTCCCACGGAGGAGATCGGAAGCATAAAAGGCAGAGAGGCAGGAGCATACGGCGAGAGAGGACCGGGCCCAGACAGTTAAGTTTTGTTTACGTTCGTGTGGCCAGCAGTCGTCCATGAGGGGCTGCCGGCCTGTTTTTACTGCTGTTTATTGTTTATTTATTTTTGATTAAAATGTTTAAATGTTCGCCGGTTCCCGCCTCCTTCCTTCTGTTTTATTGAGCTTTGCTACAACACTAATAACAGAAGCGTTAGTTTTGCCTTTTTATATTGGACCTAAGTTGGATAATAAAACAAGCAGAATGACCAGGGGCCCGTTTCAGAGAGGAGGTTTAGTGAAAACTCTGAGTATATTAACCCTGAAATGAGGGAAACTCTGGGTTTTCCATTTCAGAATG
>NW_026634336.1:0-22111 GCF_024868665.1 Triplophysa rosa | reverse complement strand
CTCTTCGCTCTCGGGGCTGTGAACATTAGCTAGCGCCGGCAGTGAAGAAATGTCCTGGCTAGCTGAGCTGTCCTCGTTGACGGATGCTGCCTTAGCAGAACAGTTGCTAACGTTTACTAGCGTGAAGAAATTCCCTATTTTCGGTATATATTTTAAATTTTCTGCGTTCCTGATATCCTTCTCCTTTTTTAATTTCCGTTTAGCGCTCCCACTTAGCTTCTCCATGTTTGCATTTTTTGAGTTGTGTTGTGTAGCGGAGTTTGCCGTCACGCGACCGGCTCAGTGCACATTGATTGGCGTCACCGCCCTGGGCCCTTTAGAGGTCGTGGGCCCCTGGGCAATTGCCCAGTTGCCCATATGGTTAATCCGGCCCTGATTGGATGGCATTTAGTTATTTAACTGTTTCAGGGTAGAGATTTTTTACCCCCCACAGTAAAATAATGGGTGATGCAAACTACAGAATGAATCTGAATGAAGTTAATGAACCTGGTTAATTTAAAGGGGCCATTCCCCGTGATGCCAATTTTCAAACGTTAGTTAGTGTGTAATGTTGCTGTTAGAGCATAAACAATATCTGCAAAATGATAAAGCTCAAAGTTCAATGCCAAGCGAGATATTGTCTTTAACAGAATTCGCTTTTCAAGGACTATACTGTACAGAGAACGACTGGAATCGGACTACAGCCCTATACTTCCCGGGTAAATGATGTCACTATTCTGAGTTTTTGAAAAACCTTCGCCCAAAGAATATGCCAAAAAATAGGCGAGGTCTTCCTTAGAGAAGAGGAAGAGCCGCTGGTGTAGTGTCTGGTTATCAGAGATTGTAAACATTTGACTGAGCTACGCACTACTTTCACTTTCATCACAGTCCTACAGCTGGTAACAAGAATTCAGCTACACACATTGTAAGATAACCAACGGTCAAATAACAGCTTCCATGACTTTAACATCGGCTGTGAAAGCTGTTCTGTGTAACACACTGATACTGTGTGTGTGTGTGTGTGCGCATAGCCGCATACCTCTAAAACACTTCTATGAAATGTCCTTTGAAGTCCTGCTTGCAAATGTCTCCTGGTCAATCTGCTTGTTTTATTATCCAACTATAATCCAATATAAAAAGGCAAAACTAACGCTTCTGTTACTAGTGTTAATTAATATAACTATGTCGGCATAGTAGGAAATAAATTGCGATCTCTTAACAAAGATTGACGTTTGCAAATGCACTAGCAAGACCTCACTTTACTCACAAGTTACTCACTTTTGACATGCATGAAAACCCATCCGACTCAAAATAAACCAGCCAGTATCAACGACTTTTCAGTAAATCCAACAGTACACTACTACATGCTGAACTGAACTGTTAAGCACGAGCGGAGAAGCTATTCAAGTTATAGCTAAGCTAGCTGATGTAGTGAGCATGCATGCAGTGCCATATCGAACGCTCCGCCTAGAGCGATCCTCGTTCTCGATTCAAGAATCGGTTGCCACAGTTTTCGGATCACCACTGAACCAACCGAGAGCTGTCTTTCAGACACGTCCGATTTGTGGACCGGTTCAACATATAAGAAACTACATTTGCAAAATGAACATAAACATTTGAACACAGATCACACTTTTTAATGGTCATAAATATTTGTACAAACATATTCTTTATATTAATGTTGCTTAAAATGCATTACAGAAAACGTGCAGTTGTGCTTTTAAGTTAATTATTGTAAAGGTTAAAATAATTGTTTGTAAAAATAATAAACTAAACATTTATTTGTTTCATAAGTAATCCATGGTGTTTTCATGAACATTTTATTTAATTTCTAAACAAGACTATATAAATCTAAACGTTTCCTTGAATCGCTCTCGCAGACTAGAAGAATCTAGAGTCACGAGAACCGTTTCTGTCGGACAAGTCCGATTTGTGAACCGTCGAACGGTTGCCAGTTCGCGAATCGCTTCTTCTGACACGAACCGGTTGCAACAGCTTTCGATTCACGAACCGAAGAGCCGCTTCTTCGGACACGTCCGACTCAGAACCGATGATACTGCGCATGCGTTAATTTTAAAAGCAGATAAAAAGCGTCTAAGTCAGATATTTTTATAAAACATAGGTGTGATACTATAAAACACATTTGAAAGATGCTTCTTGAGAATACTTATGACAGGCTATACATGTACTTTGTGTAAATACGTCAAATTGATTGATGCATCCACCATATGCAATTTTTTTAGCTTCTGCTTAACACACATGGCCTGACGTGTTCATGAGAAGATTATCCAAAATGTGTTTGTCAACACTTTTCAACAACAATTTTCACTTTTACCAGATTTATAGACAAGACAGGACAAATAATTAAATATTTATTAAAGTATGGGGTTCCATCCTGCCTAGAAGATGTTGATGTGTCTACCCATTGAGAGAAATGAATATGTTTGTTAACAACTCAAATGCAGTCACTCTGTCTAATGTTTATAGAATGATGCTTCTGCCAAAAAAACATTTTGGTTTATCTGAGGCTTAGGGTCTACATTCTTAATGTCATATCTTTTAATACCTTCTGATTATATGCCCTGATTATTCTTTCTGGCTGCGGGAGGAATATGTTTACTACACTACAATGTTTATTCAGTACATATTTAGTTTAAACCATTCAATTCAATTTCAAAAGCTTGTGTGTTGGGGCTGCTGACATCAGCTTTAGAATTTAAAGTTTTCCTATTTATTAATATAACTTTAAAATGTAACATTCTGCTTTATTTATTCATTATTACATATAGGAATTTATAGTCCGTATAATATTTGACCTATGTTTCTCTCTTATTTATCTTAAATGTGTGCTTCTCTGTGATAACCACCCTGTGTGTGTGTGTGTGTGTGTGTGTGTGCGTGCGTGCGTGCGTGCGTGCGTGCGTGCGTGCGTGCGTGCGTGCGNAGTGAGTGAAGCAGTGAATGAGGTGAGTGTGTGAGTGAAGCAGTGAATGAGGCGAGTACCTGACTGGTTGTGAGTTGTTAAAAGTTGACAAACAACTCAAACTTTTTTCATTTTAATTTTTTCATGTTCTCAATTTTTATGTTATTAATTTTTATGCTATTATATTACTGTTCTTTGCACTTTAAAATTACCTAATCTAAAAATAATAAATGTGATCTTTGTTCAGTCATAGTTTAATAAACACTTATACCACATTTTTCCAAGTCTTCATTTGTTTTGTTTTTTTTCCTGCACAAAATTCAATAAATATCGTATCGTAGTCTTCATATCGAGGTACTATCGTATTGTGAAATGTTGATACCGTTACATCCCTAGTATGACAATATACTGCACTCATTTAAGACTAGACTGTGTGGTGGTCCTGCTTCAAAATTCACATCATATCTCTATTTAAAGTGATGGTGAGGATAAAATGAGAGAAAGGACCTTTATCCCCCTGCAGAATTTTTCTCAATATTCATTTAATATTAAATGAAAGTCAGAGTACAGCAGTACCTCCATTATAATCCAGGGTGCTGTTGGCTAACCTTTTTGATTTTTACACAAAAAACATTGCTTCTACATAATTACAAAGAAAAGTATTTTCAGGGCTGCAGGGATTTTTTTGTGATGTAATCAGTATTTAGTACTATGCAAGAAAAATAAAGATTCTGTACAATAGTTGAGGTTTTATGATTAGGAAGATAATTAACCTCGGGAAACCTGCAAATGAATAAAAAAACAAAAGAGGATAACAAAAGTAGTATTGAGATGCCACGTTCATCATTCACAGCAATAATCTGACATTAATTCTGAATGTATTCATTTGTAGACATTAGACTTGTTCGACTTCATGCTGCGCCGCAACCGCAAGAACCGACTGGTGGATGGCATCACTTTACCACGAGAGTGATTAAAAAGCGTATAGTCGGGGTACCTCTCTCGGGGTAATGTGATGTCATCCGTTTGTCGGTTCTTGCGGCCTAACATTACTTCACCACCTATGTGACATCATCAGCTATATTGTTGACCCAACGTAGTTTAAATAATTTATGATTAAGCAGCAAGTTACATTGTTATTTGGTAAATGAATGATTTTGACATCGAGACAGACCAAGAAAGGCACTCCTTTGGTCGGTGCATTAATTATTGAACTGATTGAGACATAGCCTATATCCCTGTTCAAGATCTACAGACTATATAGGTGGTGTAGTCAAAACATGATTTCGGACTTATGTCAGCACATGTTTTTTTAAGTATTGCAGTGAACAAATTTCATGCGAACTGACCAACAAACTGGGTCTCCTTTTCTAGTTTTACTCCTTCCTCTTTCTGTTGGAAGCTTTTTACCACCACAAGCCACAGGATGCCATTTCCAAACAATATGCTTTTGTTCATTGCATCAGGGATGCTTTTTTCACTTCATACCAGCTAAATGTCACTGTTCATCAGGGAACATATAGATCTCTCCTTTCAAAAGGCCATAAAAGCATAACCTTAAATGACAAAACCTGTGACTTTTCTGAATGCTAAATCTTTTAGCATTAACTGTCATGGTTCTGCCCCATCTTGTCTTGCTTTTCTTGATCTAGTGGCAGAATCATGACAGAACCTCTTGTTTCATGTGGAGAGAGGCATTCTGGCCCTGTTGGCCTTCCATATGCTCTCTCCGGTTTCGTCATTGTTCCTTCCCTCTTGTTTCCTCGTTAGTGCTCATTATGATTTCATGCCCCACACCTGTCCCCTCTTGATTTGTCCCGTTATTTAATGCCCCTGTGTCTTCTGTCTTGTGTTGGATCATTGTCGTTTGTGTGGAGTGGTTTGCCCTGTGTCCTTGTCACCCGTCGTGTTTTGAAGTGTATGTAAGTCTAGTCTAGTTAATTGTAGTCATGTCTTATGTAATATATATATAGTCTAGTCTAGTTAGGGTAGTGAGTCGATGTTCCTGTTTATGTTCCCTTTCCTACCCTAGCTGTTTTGTTTTGTTACTCCCTCGTTGGTTTTTGTTTCACGGTTGTTCTCGTATTAAAGTCCTTGTTACCCCTTACCCGCTGTCTGCGATTGGGTCCTCTGTCCTTGTTCTCGTGTGCCCTCTCGCTTCATGACATTAACTGCCTGTTCACATGGAGAATGTAATTTCATTTTTGGAACTAATCTCAAACCTTACATAGACATTTAAGACATTGTGATGTGGTTGCAAATTCCATTTTGGCTAATGTACCCCATGCAATATATATGGTGAACTTAAGGGTCGTTCAGACAGAACGCGTTTTTTGCTGTTAGACACGACTCTTTTGAATTGTTTTCAGTTGGCAGGGAGCGCTTTGCGCGCTTGATACACCTTGCATTTTTGGCGGAGCGCTCTGAGCACCTGAGGAGAGGTGGATGTGGTGACGGAACTTTAAAGTTGCTTGAAACGTCCGGAAACTCAAATCAACTTTATTTATATAGCGCTTTTTACAATTTTCATTGTTACAAAGCAACTGTACATGAGACATATTGACTATAAGCAAAACAATTAAAGTTATACCTGTAAAAACAAGAAAAAGGTGAAAACACAGAAGACATACATACCCACATACAAAACACTCCACACACACAATATGCACACGTACTAACTCACATAGACATAGACACACACACACGGAAGCGCACACATGCACACACTCACACAAACAAGCACGCACACGCACACACACACACACACAGACAAGCACGCACACAGACACACACAGTGAAAGCACACATTTAAGATAAAGGAGAGAGAAACACAGGTCAAATATTAAACAGACTATAAATTCCTANGGGTCATTGAGATGTAGAACATGAGCTGAAAAACCAGCTTCAAACAGCTGACAGCGAGACAGAGATAGAGATCCTGAACTGCTCTCACAGGTTTCAGAGAAATCTGAAGAAAAAACATTATCAGCATTAAAAAGAAAGAGAAAGGTTTTATTTGAGATTTTGTTGTGAAGTGATTCTAACCAAAGGAGTGAGGTTCAGGACTGGTTTGGTTGTCTTTGCAGAAACAGCCGTGAACACCATGTCTCTCTCCACACCATTCATCTTCAGTACAGTTGAGTGAAAGGCATGGATCAGTCACAGCTAAGAGAAGAACACAGAGACATGAAGCGCATTCATACAACATAGAGTCCACTTAATAATTATAGATGAGGGCTCCACACCTTTATACAAAGTTAAAGGATGGAGGGAAATGGGACGGATGTTTATTTCTATGTACTTGTAAACTCTCAAAAACGGTATGATCTAGAGATATCTATTCTTTTTCATGCTAGGATAGAAAGTTGCTGGATGTTACTTGGTGGCTCTCAAATCTATTTACCAAAACAAATGAGCACATACTCATTTTTAAATAAAAGAACATTTGAGTATTTTTGGATAAATTCCTTACCTGCACAGTAAGATGAACAATGCAGTGGTCTGACAAACTCATAAACATAATAATCTCCTGGACAGGCTTTGACTTGTATGGGATGAGATTCATAACCACAGCAGCTGTTCCATCCAGACATACAGACGTGTCGTGTGACCACTCCATCTTCCAGCTGTGGATGAGGATCTCTGAGATACAGTGGGCTGTAAGTGCCACACATCCCTTGACTAACACATGATTCTGGCATCTGGGAGGTGTGACCATTGATGAAGAGTCTGTACCAGCCATTCCACTCAACATTATAATCACACATGCTGTAGTAGTTGTTGTAGTAGTAATAGTTATAGTAATGATTATCAGTGGATCTCCAAGACTCATCCAGACTGGTGTAGCTGTCACAGGGGTCCACACTTGGAGTGCCAAACGGGACTATTATGAGGAAAAACCCAGAATGAGTGTGTTAATAAATGTAGATTGGATGCAGATTAAATGCATTTAAGAAAATAATACATGTACGATATCTTTACAGATCTGCAAATAAACCAGTCATATATATATTGTGTCTACAATACATATAATCATAAACATGTGAAGTCTTTGAGCAGAATGAATGTACCTGCACAATATGATGGCGCTGGGATGGCTACATTTGGTCTGGTCAGTTTGTAGACATAATAATGTCCAGGACAAGCTTTGACTTGGATTGGGTTGGATGTGTAATGACTGCACTGGTCATAATGAGAGCCGTAGACTTCACGAGTAACAACTCCATCTTCTACTCCAGGATGAGATCCATTAAGCCACAGAGAACTGAAACCTCCACATGACATGTAATAAACACACCAGTCGGGCATCTGAGCACTCGATCCATTGATGAAGAGTCGATACCAGCCGGCCCATTTCACACGCGTGTCATCATGTCCAGTTATATATCCATACGAATACATGTAATTGAGTGTGCTCCTCCAGTAGTCGTCCTGTATGTTGTAGTTTGAGCATGGGTCATCTGAGATTAAAAAAAAGTTTATTTTAATGAGCAGCAGGGGGGTTGTTAGGGTTGGTTATTGAGGCTGAGCCCCCTGAGAACATGACTCAAATCACCTAAATCCCCCACAAGTTTTTCAGAACAGCAAACACTTTAATAAGTAATAAGTGACTCATTTTCTTTTCCACTGTTTGTGTATCTTCTTGCTTGTCTCATTTATGTCCTGATTTCTCCATCTATATATTTTTTCATTGGTTGTGTTTATTTTCTTTATCTCTGTCATCTCTCCTCAATTGCTTTGTGTGGTGAAGTACATTCAACGAATAAGAAAAGCCCAATGCCATGCCTGTTTAATAGTGTTGAAACATCAAATGTCATTTTGTTTAACCATTTGTATGTAGTGAAAATGTGATTTTCATGTCTTTTAAAATTGATTCATTGGGACATGCACAACCTGTAAAACGGATTTGCTTCTGTGGCGATGTCATGAACATCCAAGGGTCCTATGTAAGAGGTGCATGCGTGCTTCACTTCATGTTGTACCATGTGCGTAAGTAGAGATTGCATCTCTGATGAGCTGTTCATGTTTGTATTTTCAGATAAGTGATAACTGCAGATATATGTGCGAACTGTTGTATAAATTGAATATCAGTTGAGTGTAATGTTATTGCTCGAGTTACGATGTACATTACTCTGCTGAGGTTGAAGTGTATGCTTTAGTATACTTCCCAATGAAATGAACTAAACTAGCGATGTGTTTATTACATACTGTTAAAGTAGGAGGCCACTTGTACCTAATGTAAAAAGATCTGAGATAATGTGAATCGATGAAGAGGCGCATGCGTGCTTCACTTAAAGGGGCAATTTCATGAAAACCAGACTTTTTCCATGTTTAAGTGTTAAAATCGGGTCTCTGGTGCATCTGCCAACTCAGAAAACGTGAAAAATGACAACCCAGTAACTTTGTTCACGTGAGCCTATCTCTGCAAGCCTGTGAGAACACGAGCGGTTCAGATTTCGCTCCCTTTCTGAGGTAGGCAGCAGTTCTTATTGTTATATTTCCGCCCATTTTTCTGAACGTGTCCACCCATGGCGTTGCCGCCATTTTTGTTTTCGCAACAATATGGCAAAAGTAAGCAAAGCAGAGCAAGCCATGCTAACTGTTCTGTTGTTGGCAGCATAGACCAACACAGGACACTGTTTCCAGCCTCACATGAGACAAGAGAGCAATGGATTTATTTATATTGTTTTCAATGGAAATCCCCCACTGAATGAGGCAAAGCTGCAAATAAAGACATTGTAAGTACCGGTATTTTTTAAGTAAGACCTCAGGGACCTGTGGCAACTTAAAAGTAGGTAAAATGTCAATGTGACACGTTTGTCCGTTCACTCATAGAAAGCAATTTGTGTGGCTTGTAAACACGTGACGGGATTGTCCTGTGTAACGTTACTTCCACTTATAGAAAACTGTGTGTATGGTTTGTAAACACGCGATGGGTTTGTCATGGTCACATGTTCCCGCCACCCTACCGTTTTGTTATTTCACCCGTGAAACCCCGTGACGCGATCGCGGGTCTCACTCCCGAAAGCGGTCGTGACCAGACCAACCGGCACCGGAGCGCCTTCGCGAATGGCCCCAGGGAAACAGGTGTGCTTATAGAAAACAATGTGTTTGGTGTTCAAAGACGAGATACAGTAGTTTCTCATTCACTTTGTTACCCTTCTTTCTTGGGTAGGCTACTTTCACTTGTAAAAAGGGGTGTGTATGAAATACGCGATCAGTTTGTCATGTGAGTTTTCGCATATAGAAACGTGACGCCTTTGTTAGGAGTCTGTTCACTTATAGAAAACAATGTGTTTGGTGTTGTTTAACGACGAGACCTTGTTTCTCATTCGCTTTATGTCACCCTTCTTTCTTGGTTTGTCGTTGGAAGCACAGGCTCACAGCCCTGGCTGCGTTTTCTGCTGAAAAGGGGGCGGAGACTAGCAGCTCATTTGCACTTAAAGACACGCACACCAATACAGCACAAACTGGGCAATTAGAGCATGGTATAATAAAAGATCTGTGTTGTATTTTGAGCTGAACTTCACATACACATTCACTGGACCCCTATGATTTATATTACATTTGTGTAAAAGTAGAAAAAAATCTCCCCTTTAATGTTGTGCCATGTGCGTAAGTAGAGATCGCATCTGAGCTGTTCATGTTTGTATTTTCAGTTTTGGATCTCTCAGTAAAGAAATATAATTTCACCACAGTCTGTGTCGTTGTGATTACTTGAATGTGTTACATGACACCATTTTTTATCATATATTTTTTGTAAGTTGACTAAAGTGACGTTGCAAAAGATTACATTTCGTGGAACAATTGTATTATTAGCTCATTAGCTCCAGTGAATAACTCAATAAAATCACCCCCACACACATCTGTAAGACTTAAAATAGCCATGTATTATTGAAACTTACAGAAGGTGGCGTTGGGTCCAGTAAACACAGCTGGAGTTGTTGTGGGATCAGTCTGTGATATAGTGCTGACATCTAAAAAATGTAAGACATAACTAAAGTAACATATAGGCCTAAGAAAGTTTGATAGTTAGAAATTATGTGGGTAGAAAAAAAGCCGTACCTGTGCAGTATCCTAAACACCAGTATTGTGGATTCACGAGTTCATAGACAAAATAATTTCCAGGACAGGCTTTTACTCTGATGGGTTTTGACTTGTAATCACAGCAGCCACCACCCCAATAATTCCCCCCACAGACCTCCCGGGTCACCACCCCATCTTCTATCTGAGGGTGAGGACCGTTGAGCCACAGACCACTGTCTGCATTACAACTGTGTGGATTAACACAGGTCTCTGGCATCTGGATGTTCATCCCATAATGATAAAGTCTGTACCAGCCACTCCAGGAGAAGGATTCATCACAAATCCACAATCCACTTTCAGTCGTTGCTCTCCAGGGACGATCCAGAGACTCGTAGTTGTAACAGGGATCATAACTGGTGCTGCTGAAAGAAACTGTCATGAAGAAAAGAGATGTTAGTAAAAGTACCGTAAATAAATAATATCTCAAAGCACAGAGTTAGTGGAAGCTCTTCAGACACTTTAAAGTGATGTGTGACAGAGATTCTAAAAAGACAGTTCTTGGTAACCAATCCAAACAATCTGTCACTGCTCTAAAGTTCTTGTAACTCATCTAAAATCGGTGATTTAAAATGACTTATGGGCATTGATCTGCAGAGGTTTTCTTCAAATGAAGAGACTAATTGTACTTGCTTGCCCTATTCTTTCTTTTATATCTCTTTTTTGGTGGTTTCTGTTGAGCGCATCTTCCTCTTCGCTATATAAAAGGTCAATTAAAAGATATGCAAGAAACAAACATCCTTCTAACAAGACTTGAAGGAGGATCTGTTGTTTCAAAAAATGTTTACTTCTCATATAGATGATTTTGAAAACGTATTTGTCACAAATACACATTTTTGAGGAATAAAGATCAGAAGAGTTAAATCTTCACCTGCACAGTATGAAGGTCCTTCCAGTGACACATCTGGTGTGATGAGTTCATAGACATAATAATCTCCTGGACAGGCTTTCACCTGGACAGGGTTTGATCTGTAGCTGCCACACTGGTCGTAGTACCATATGTGACTTCCCACAACATCACGGGTCACCACTCCATCCTCAAGTCCTGGATGAGAACCGTTGAGATACAGTCCAGTATAACCTCCACATCCCATATAACTCACACACCACTCAGACATCTGAGCACTTTCTCCATTCAGATACAGCCGATACCAGCCGTTCCACTCAACAATACTGTCGTCATGTTCAGTGTACTGGTATGGGTTCTGCCGTATGTCTCTCCAATGGTCATCAATAGTGTTATAATCAGAGCACGGGTCAGAGCTGACAGCTGTAGGTACTGAGAGAGAAAAGAGAAACCTCTTTACACACAGTGGTCCACTTCCGTTTAGGAAACATTAGAAAACAAAACAAGAATAATTCGGACAGGATGCATTTTCTGCCATAAACAAATTGTACATTTACACTTTATTTGAAATAGAATAATATTGTTTTACGTATTACGCAGTTATGCACTTGAAACAAAATCCTTGGGAATTTGCTTTTTAGTAGGGATGCACCGATAGGATTTTTTTGGGTCGATACCAAGACCAATCTTAACAAACAACTATCGTCCGATTCCAATGCCGATTTTGGTCACTTGCATATAGTTTACAATACAATTTACAAATCAGAGAAAAAAGTCGGATTATTCAGACACGGAACTCCTTTCCTCCATGCAGTTCATTATTAAACCATCCGTATCTGCCTTTTTTATGCTATTGCCGATGGTGTTAAATTAATCCAATATCGGTGGCCGATACATCGGTGCATCCCTACTTTTTAGCCTCAGTTTTTGGGATGCTCAGTTTAAATTTGGTGGGGTTTTTTTGTGGTTTCTTTGTTAAGAACATTTTCTTGGATCTCACCAAAATGGTCATTGTTCCCTGCAGGAAGAGATGAATTCTGGATTTGGTGCTGTATAGACAGTTTCAGAGCAACAACATAAACACACGTTACTGCGCATGTGCTCTTTTGTGGCCTAAACTTAACTTCCAGTAGAGTCCCTGTAGATTGTTTTTTATTGTAGTAAATTATTTGTCTACACAGTAAAATCGCAAGTGTTAAAAAAGGTCAAATTAACACTCACGGTGTATATATAATCCACACTCTCAAAGTGTGGATTATATAAACACTGTGAGAGTTAATTTGACACTTTTTAACTCTTGCGATTTTAGCAAGATAAAACTACATGCATCTTGCCAGTATTATTTTGGGTTAGCAGTAGAAGAGCTGTTACTTGACTAAACTTAAATGTGACAAGTTACGTAAAACCCATTCAACAAATTTATTTATTTTTGCGTCTGATGAAACCGTTTTAAGCACTGTGAAAATGTTCAGATTTTCATGTTTTATTTTATAACAATTTGTAAGACATTCTATATTTAACTTCTATCTGTATGCATTTTATGTCTATTTTTTATCCTTAATGTCTATTCTGTTATTACCGTTGTCCTTAGGGGTAGGGTTTTTAAAATCACATCAAAAATGACTACATCCTTACATAATAGTGGGATTAACAAAAAGTTTAATGAAATGTCAAAAGATCATAAAGGATCACTCATAAGAGAAGGCAGGACAATACTTCACCAGTGGTTGTGATGAGCGGAGTGGTCAGAGTGTCTGTTCTCTGTGTTGTTGGAGTCAATGTGGTGAAGCCTGTGACTTCTGAGATCAGGAACATTTTTTATTATGTCAATTATTTTCAAACAAATCTCAGAAAAGTATTAGATTAATGTGCATGTTAGTAAATTCTCTACCTGCACATTAAGCAGCACACTCCATCGGTCTGACAAACTCATAGACATAATAATCTCCTGGACAGGCTTTGACTTGTATGGGATGAGATTCATAACCACAGCAGCCGTTCCATCCAGACATACAGACGTGTCGTGTGACCACTCCATCTTCCAGCTGTGGATGAGGATCTCTGAGATACAGTGGGTTGTAAGTGCCACACATCCCTTCACTAACACATGATTCTGACATCTGAGTGCTCTGACCATTGATGAAGAGTCTGTACCAGCCATTCCACTCAACATTATAATCACACATGTCGTAGTAGTTGTTGTAGTAGTAATCGTTATAGTAAGAATTATCAGTGGATCTCCAGGGTTCATCCAGACTGGTGTAGCTGTCACAGGGGTCCACACTTGGAGTGACGAAAGGAACTATTATGAAAAAAGAGTGCATTAATAATATTGATTACGTTAGATCAGATGAAATGCATTCAGGATCTTCTTAAACGTACAGTCAGATATGAGCACAAATACATCAAGAAGAATTTTGTTACAAATTGCAAATACTTGCTGAAATATATTTAAATAAAACACAAATGCTTATGTGAGTATGTATAATTAAAATACAAGTAATTTGGAAATTTAAAAATACATATGCTGAGAGAATGTTAGGGAGTCCTCAAAGAAAACATTTTGAACGGGGGCGTTGAAGGGATTTTGGTGAGGCCTTGTTTATGAAAAGTTTATACCAAAGATTCACAATGAGATGAAATAAAACATGTAACTGCCCGCAAAAATGTGATATGCAACATTTTAAAGATATTTTAGGCTTATTGATTAGACAGGAATTGAACTTAGGTCCTCATAAAATAATTTGTTTGACATGTGGTGCTGCACAGATCAATTGACATATGACATCAAAGCGCTGTGAGAGCAGTATTGTATGCACCGTCCCGCAGACTGCAGCTCCAACCCTGTTTTAACACACCTGTCTGTAATTATCGATTCCAAGACCGCAAAGAACGGACTTGTGTTCTCGTGGAGACCGGTCAATGACTTCTGGGCAGTGTAGTCTACGTTAGAGCTGAAGATCTTTGCCCGAACCCGACGGACCCGACGGGTTCGGTCGGGTTCGGGCTTAATTTCTATCATTTTACACGGGCTCGGGCTTGCACGGTAAATGAGCGGTCATGTGATGCATTCCGATTAGTGCGAAAATGGATGCTGAGGAGGTGAAACGGAGGCTTGCCTCTGGCGATTACGTTTTGGTTGCACCAGCAACTAAAGCAAAGTCTGAGGTGTGGAAAAGTTTTGACCATGTGCATAATGAGAATAATGAGCCAGTGGGATATGTGAGATGTTATGATGTTACAGAGGACTTATTTTATTTCTTTGTTCCAACTTCCAAGTGGCCTATAGCCTACGTTAGTCATTAATAAATTATGTTAAAACGTATAAATGACTCATTCTTGACAAAAGCTGTGTGCGTGCGCACATTTGAATAGCCTAATGTCGGGCTGTAAACGGGTTCAGGCTTTTAAAAAGCTGTCAATCAAAATGCACTTGTCGGGCTCGGGCCGAATTCTGCCGGGCTCGGGCACTGTCGGGCCTAACTTTTAAGGCCCGATTACAGCTCTAGTCTACGTGATACGCAGGTACTGAACTCCTGGCCAGCCATGTGAAAGTCAGTCTAGAGACACTGCCAGCAATTTTATAAGTGCAAGGGGTGTTTGTTAAAACTGCACAAATGTTCATTGTTAATTATTACAGTTAACTATCAATGTCAATAATAGCCGTAACTTGCACTCATAAGTGTGACCCAGTGTGTGAAAACTAAGCTAAAAATCTAGTTATTAGTGACGAGCATCAGAGTTTGATTTTAACCATTTATTTCAATATCATTTACTGTAAATCTTTGAAATGGACTTAGTCAAAATCAAACTAAATTTAAATCTTAAGTTTATACTTTCACGGGATATTCTTTACATCTTGTTGGTTGCCCTGCTGAAAAAAGAATAGAACCCTGCCCAAAACACAAGAGATGCAGATGGGAATCAATAGAACACCCAAAAATGCTCAAGACATTTCTTTTATTTTGTAATATAAAAACTTGTGGTTCATATTGGTATTTTATTGCCACTAGAATATATGTAATGGTTTCTATTTTTTTAGCAGGGTGAGTTCATGTAGAAATAGTAGATCACAAATAAATGACTTTATAGCTGGGTTTTCAAAGACTGGATCACAAATGTGCATTGAAAATTGCCAGCTGATAAAACCTGTGCTTTAGGGATTATATACATATATCATCTAAGGCTAAATGTAACTCTTAACTGACTGAGAGACAGTGATTAACCAGCATTTCCCCCCATCTGCCATTGGCTATTGAAATCTTGCTTGCAATAAATCTTTCAGAATGCTCTTGATTACATATAGAGGCATACTCTATGCATTCGTGAGTGTGGTGGTGCTCATGGGTTGTCGGTCTGGGGCGGGGGAGTAGGCTGGGAGGGAAAAATCAGAGTATACTCACTACAAAAAACTAGACTACACCACTGCTTCTGGGACTTCAAGCAGGTTCTGTATGTGCGTAAGGCTGCATTCGATGCATCCTTGATGTCGAGAACACATCCGGGTATGTTCATGCATTCTCTGTTCTTGAGTATTGGAACGGACTTTGACGATTATTGATAGCGTAGAGTGAAAACGCGAGGACACAAGACCGCTGAAGAACGCACATTGCGAAACGGCCATAGATTAGCTGCTTTAGTTGTGTTTGATTGGGGTTGGAGATGAAATCTTCAGGACGGCAGCTCAGGAGCAGGGTTGGAGACCCCTGCACTACTGTAAAGCAGCATAGGGAGCACTCTAAAACCAAAAAAAGGAAATAGATGCAGAGGACAATGTTTGTGTAGATACAAACAGCACCACACTGGATCATACGTAGATCCTTGTTTCTCAAGCTCAACGAGTACACTGGATTCAACAGCATGCACTACTTCATTTACTTGCATCTGCCCTAAACTGTAATATATATGGTAGTCCTATTAAGTTCTTGTTTTATTTAGGAAAATATACAGGCTTGATTAAGTGTTTTAAATACATAATACTTTTTTAATTAATTAAGTATTTAATTGCAACTTCTAAATTTGTTATACAGCAAAATATTAATTACATACTCTAAAGCAATTAAATACATGTTTTAAAAACATTTAATTGAAAAACTGGATGCAGTATATAGAGTAGATTATGTCTATAACATAATTCATCATAAACATGTGAAGTCTTGGAGCAGAATGAATGTACCTGCACAATATGAAGGGAGTGGGATGGCTACATTTGGTCTGGTCAGTTTGTAGACATAATAATGTCCAGGACAAGCTTTGACTTGGATTGGGTTGGATGTGTATTGACTGCACTGGTCATAATGAGAGCCGTAGACTTCACGAGTAACAACTCCATCTTCTACTCCAGGATGAGATCCACCAAGCCACAGAGAACTGAAACCTCCACATGATATGTAACTAACACACCAGTCGGGCATCTGAGCACTCGATCCATTGATGAAGAGTCGATACCAGCCGTCCCATTTCACACGCGTGTCATCATGTCCAGTTATATATCCATACCAATACATGTAATTGAGTGTGCTCCTCCAGTAGTCGTCCTGTATGTTGTAGTCTGAGCATGGGTCATCTGAGATTAAAACACATTACTGGTAATGAGAATTAGGCTAATTGTTCACCTGGGCCCATGTTCTTAAAACATTCTCTCAGAAAGCTCCTAATTTAGCTTAATAATGTCTAGTCTCAGTTTAAAAGTGATTCAGAACCTGAATCTGAAAACTCTTGAAAGTACCTGAAACTCTGAGCGAGGGCAAAGACAAAAGCTTCCCTGATAGCACACATACATCTGTATGTAAAACTTCTCTTTCTAAAGTGTTTATCAGATGTTTTTACACAGCAGATGTTTTCCAGATCTCCAGATCTTTAGCAGACGTCTAACAGATGTACTTGCTAGCTGGGTTTTATCCAAGTGAGGAGGCGAGGCTCACCTGTTGTTAGGTATGAAACACTGATCTATATAAATGACTGGATTGCTCATGACGTCATTAAAAAATGTAAGCATATAAGGTGGCTGTTATAAGGCCCCTTGTCAAAAAAACCCAACTCGACCCTAGAGAACTACAGGCCTATATCGAATCTACCTTTCATATGTAAAGTTCTGGAAAAAGTAGTTTCAACTCAATTATGCTCCTTCCTCAACTCAACTATATTTATATGCTTTTTACAATTTTCATTATTACAAAGCAGCTGTACATGAGACATATTGACTATAAGCAAAACAATTAAAGTTGTACCTGTAAAAACAAGAAAAAGGTGAAACCACAGAAGACAGACATACCCACATACAAAACACTCCACACACACAATATGCACACGTACTAACACACGTAGACATGGACACACACACAGACGCGCAGACACACGGACGCGCATGCACACACAAACAGACAAGCACGCACACACACAGACACGCACGCACAGTGAAAGCACACATTTAAGATAAAGGGGAGAGAAACACAGGTCAAAAATAAATTCCTATATGCAATATTAATTAAGTAAAACTTTAAAATTCTAAAGCAGCCCCCCGGGCCAGGCAAGTAGTGCAAAAGAACAGTATGCAAACGGTGGCGAGGAACCCAAATGTTGTGATTCTGTCTCATCTTGTCATGTCTTTCTTGATCTTGTGGCAGAATCACGACAGGATCCCTTGTTTTATGTGGAGAGAGAAGTTTCAGACTTCCACATTCCCTCCCTCTCCGGTGTCGCGTCTCTGTTCCCGCCCTTTTGTCTCCTTATTGCTTGTTAATTAGTTCATGTCCCGCACCTGTTCCCTCTTGATTTGCTCCCCTTTAAATAGTCCTCATGTTTCATTGTCCTGTGTTCGGTCATTGTGTGTGGTGTGCTTGTGTTCGTTGTGACATGTCTCTGATACAGAGAGTGTTGTTTTGCCTGTGATCGTTACTAAGAGTCAAGTAAGTCAAGTCCAGTAAGTGTAGTTATTTGTCTAGTGTTGTATTCATCTAGTTAGTTTGTGTTCTTGTTGTCTACTTGATTATTCCCTTTGTCATTATTGTTTTACCCCCTCGTGGGCCTTTGTTTTGTGTTTTATATTTTATTATTAAAATCTGTTGTCCAAGCTGCCTGCAATTGGGTTCTTCTCCTCAAGACACCCAAAACTTCTATGAAAAGAAAACTCTCAGAGAAACCCAGGCCCAACCAGGATGATCCAGTTCCCCTCGCAAAAGCTCTGCTCCTCTGCACAAGCTCGACAGGCTTGCACAACAAAGGCTAAATAAAAATACAATAAACTTACTAAAAAGGTAAATTATAGAATAAGATTTTCATTAATAATCTAATAGCATTTGAAATATGTTGACCGTGTTCTCTCTCTCTTTATCTTAATGTGTGCCATCACGTGTGTGCATCTTTGGTCGTGTGTTGGCTGGTGGTTGTGAACATGTGCTGAATTCTATTGTTAGTAAGGTGTGCACTAACTAGAATGATGTCTATGTGTTGTTAGTAGTGTTTCTGTTGTATGTGGTTTGTATGTGGACTGTCTTCTCTGTGTTTCACCTTTTTCTGTTTTTACAGGACAACTTTAATTGATTTAGTAATGTGATCAAAATGTCTGGCTCTGCTTCATTTAGTCATGTTTTCTTGGTCCTGTAGCAGAGCCATGACAAAGCTTTGGTTTGTGTGGAGAGAAACATATTATTGTCCTGTTGACAATAATATCGTTCTCTCCAGTGTCTCGTCTCTGTTCCGCCATCTCGTTTCCTCTGTTAATTTCCCTGAGTGTTTTCATTACCCACACCTGCCCTGTCGTTATCCCTCGTTTGTCTTCCTTATAATACCCTCTTGTTTCTTTGTCTTGTGCTGTGGATTGTATCGTCTACGTCGTGTATGATGTATCTGCCAGTCATGTTCCTGTGATTCCTGTGTTGTTGTGTATAAGATCCCAGTCCAGTCCAGTCTTAGTAAGTGTTTAGTTTGTGTTGTCAAAGTATGTTAGTCAAGTTTATGTTAGTTTAGTCCAGTCTAGTTTATTTTTCCTGTCTTGTTTTTACCCCCTCGTGGGTGTTTTGTTTCTGTTTTGTCTATTGTTTAATAAATATATTCCGTTAACCCCTTCATTGCCATTGCCTGCCTGCATCTGGGTTTTTGACTTACGAATCTCGCCACTGACCAGCGGCACGAGCACCGTCACGGGAGGTTGGATGGTTATCGAGTGCCAGACTGGACACGTTCGAGCGGGCTATGCTAGACTGAACCCAGCAGGCAGCATGAGCACCGGGCGGTCCCACCGTAGCTCGCCTCCTCTGCGGACTTCGCCAGGGGAACGAGAGCTGTGGATGAGTACGTGGACGGTTCCTGGACGTCGCCGAGAATGGCGTCTTCGGGGAGGAGGAGCTCGCGGTGCTATTTAACTCCGGTCTCAGGGACCCACTTTCGCGGGCGGAGATGAGGGCGTTGAGACCGTTGGACTTCGACGCCGTGTGGCTGTCCGCCGCGGAACGATCGGAGTCCACGGCCTCAGCAATTACCAGCTACCCATCTCCGCTGGTCACGATTCCTGAGCGTGGTTCCCTGCAGATCGGGGTTGTGGGCACCGCCACTCCATCCTTCCCACTCTCGGCAGCTCTCCACCATCCACCAGCCTCGTTGGCAAGCGGGGGAGGCGAGCATCCTGGGAGTCACCTCCGAGGAGTCCCAGCCGGAACCGCCATGCCTTCTACATCCTTCCTTCAGCCGACCTCCAGCGGGTGGCTCGGCTGAAGAAGAAGAGGCAGCGGCGGGCAGCGCGGGCTCCTTCCAGTCCGGTTCCAGCCGTGCACCATGCCAGCGTGTCCAGCCCGATGTCCAGTCTGTGTCCAGCCGGCGTCCAGCCGGCGTTCCAGCCGGCGTTCCAGCCGGTGTATCCAGCCGGCGTCCCAGCCGGTTACCAGCCGGCGTCAAGCCTCTGTCCAGCCGGCCATCCAGCCGGCGTCCAGCCGGTGTCAAGCCCTGCCTGCCGGCCTTCCAGCCGGCGTCAAGCCCTGTCCCAGCCGGCCTTCCAGCCGGCGTCAAGCCCTGCCAGCCGGCCTTCCAGCCGGCGTCAAGCCCTCCAGCCGGCCTTCCAGCCGGCCTTCCAGCCGGCGTCAAGCCCTGTCCAGCCGGCCTTCCAGCCGGCGTCAAGCCCTGTCCAGCCGGCCTTCCAGCCGGCGTCAAGCCCTGTCCAGCCGGCCTTCCAGCCGGCGTCAAGCCCTGTCCAGCCGGCCTTCCAGCCGGCGTCAAGCCCTGTCCAGCCGGCCTTCCAGCCGGCGTCAAGCCCTGTCCAGCCGGCCTTCCAGCCGGCGTCAAGCCCTGTCCAGCCGGCCTTCCAGCCGGCGTCAAGCCCTGTCCAGCCGGCCTTCCAGCCGGCGTCAAGCCCTGTCCAGCCGGCCTTCCAGCCGGCGTCAAGCCCTGTCCAGCCGGCCTTCCAGCCGGCGTCAAGCCCTGTCCAGCCGGCCTTCCAGCCGGCGTCAAGCCCTGTCCAGCCGGCCTTCCAGCCGGCGTCAAGCCCTGTCCAGCCGGCCTTCCAGCCGGCGTCAAGCCCTGTCCAGCCGGCCTTCCAGCCGGCGTCAAGCCCTGTCCAGCCGGCCTTCCAGCCGGCGTCAAGCCCTGTCCAGCCGGCCTTCCAGCCGGCGTCAAGCCCTGTCCAGCCGGCCTTCCAGCCGGCGTCAAGCCCTGTCCAGCCGGCCTTCCAGCCGGCGTCAAGCCCTGTCCAGCCGGCCTTCCAGCCGGCGTCAAGCCCTGTCCAGCCGGCCTTCCAGCCGGCGTCAAGCCCTGTCCAGCCGGCCTTCCAGCCGGCGTCAAGCCCTGTCCAGCCGGCCTTCCAGCCGGCGTCAAGCCCTGTCCAGCCGGCCTTCCAGCCGGCGTCAAGCCCTGTCCAGCCGGCCTTCCAGCCGGCGTCAAGCCCTGTCCAGCCGGCCAGTCAGTGTTCCTGTGATCCTGTGTTGCTGTGTAAAGATCCCAGTCCAGTCTTTGTAAGTGTTTAGTTTAGTTTGTCAAGTTATGTTTAGTCAAGTGTTATGTTAGTTTAGTCCAGTCTAGTTTATTTTTCCTGTCTTGTTTTTTACCCCCTCGTGGGTGTTTTGTTTCTGTTTTGGCTATTGTTTAATAAATATATGCCGTTAACCCCTTCATTGCCATTGCCTGCCTGCATTTGGGTTCTTCACACCACAATTCGTGACATATAACTTTAATTGTTTTGCTTGTAGTCAATATGTCTTATGTACAGCTGCTTTGTAACAATGAAAATTGTAAAAATCGCTATATAAATAAAGTTGAGTCATTACACTGAAGCCACCGCGCAGCCATGTTGGTATGCCCAAACATTTATTGTAATAACAGGGAGCTTATTACAGTAATGATAAAACAATACCTTAACAGTCCTTAACATTTTTTATCCGAAGTCTTCCAGTACATTCTTACAAATCTAATTCTGTCCAACACATTTATTTTCCTTCTCGTTTTGTCCATTGTCCCTGCTGCTAAAGTAACTCTTAAGCCTCTTAAAAGTCTATACTACTACCAATTCTGGACCTGAAGACCTCATTTAAGGGTTAATATGCTTTCTGAATTTCTCACCCACCCCCCACACCAAAAACATGACCCACCCCCTTGAATCCCCCACAAGATCTATATTTTCTTTCATTTGTTGTGTTTAGTTCGTTTTTTTTCATCTCATCTCATCTCTGCAGTCTCTCCTCAACTGCTTTGTGTGTCTTTCACGCCATAATGTTTTTCTGTTTCTCTTATTTTATAGATTTATTTGAATGTAAGCTGACTTAAACTGTAAAAAAAATACAGTGAATAAATAAAAAGTCATAACAATAAAATCACCACCACATTACATTAATTTGTAAGACTTGAAGTAGCCATTTATTACTGAAACTTACTGACAGTGATGCTGGATCCAGTAGTCAGAGTTGTGGTTGTTATGGAATCAGTCTGTGATATAGTGCTGACATCTGAAAAAAATGTCATTCAATATATGACTAAAATAACATGAATTAGAAAGTTCGAGAGATGGAAAAGCCGTACCTGTGCAGTATCCTAAACACCAGTATTGTGGATTCACGAGTTCATAGACATAATAATTTCCAGGACAGGCTTTTACTCTGATGGGTTTTGACTTGAAATCACAGCAGCCACCCCCAAAATTCCCCCCACAGACCTCCCGGGTCACCACCCCATCTTCTATCTGAGGGTGAGGACCATTGAGCCACAGACCACTGTCTGCATTACAGCTGTGTGGATTAACACAGGTCTCTGACATCTGGATGTTCATCCCATAATGATAAAGTCTGTACCAGCCACTC
>NW_026634335.1:14587-109529 GCF_024868665.1 Triplophysa rosa | reverse complement strand
TCAACGGTAACGAATTGTGTTGCGTGTATTGTATGCAGTGTGAGGCTAATGCAGAAAACATGTTAAAACATGCGCACCTAGAGAGTCAGACCGCAAACTACTAAACTTCTTCACGTCGTCTTACTCTGAAACGGACAAATAAACACAAAATTACGTCAAAGTTCCCATATTAGCAAGAGTTCATGTAAAAGTAGTCCGTTTTATGAACGTTAACAGCTGGGAAACAAAACTGACGCGTCACAGTATATTAGATCCGTATATCTGTATAAAGCGCTCTTAAAGGGGCAGCAACATAATAAAGATCTCGGTTTATAATGTTCATCATACAACAAAGGACGGGCCCAAAACACTTACTCATATTAAAGGAATTGTGTTCTCCTTATATTAATTGTTAATATGGTTAAAAGTAGCATGCAATAATTTAGTTGTTTAAAGATGTGCTTTAAATACACCTTAAATACAGTACACTTTACACTTTGTGTTGAAAGAGAGTTTATGTGTAAGCAATAAAATCAATAATCATTATGACTTGTTTTTATATATCAAACTAGATGCAACAGTTCTGCTTTGTTTAATTTATGCCATTAAAACCGCGACATATACTGACGGACACCATGCTGTGTTGTCACAGGAACATGCCAGCTGAAGATAATGAGGAAATCGCTCCCTTTGCCAAGTGCATTCCAAACGTCTACATAATGGCAGGCATATGACTTGCTCACTCCAAAGTCTAAACTCCAAGGGCTATGCCCTTCAAAGGGAGTAGGGCATAGGAATGATCACTTCCATGTGGAATTTGCCCTGTGACTGTTCTGTACGAATACATGTACCGTTACACCCCTAATGTGTATATTTCGTTACATTCACTCAACTCAACTTTATTTATATAGCGCTTTTTACAATTTTTATTGTTACAAAGCAGCTGTACATGAGACATATTTACTATGAGAGAAACAATTAGTTACATATTTTATACCTGTAAAAACAAGGAAAAGATGAAAACACAGAAGACAGACATACCCAATGTAGCAAAGTCACAACAAAGGAAGGAAGAGGACAAGGTTGGCGAGACTGACACGGGTTTTATTCACGTTCCACAAGGAAGTAAAAAGTCACTCAAACATAAATACAGGTGCCGTCTTCTTCAGCACACCCTACGATTCTTTATCCCAGGTACAGAGTCCTTTAGGTTCCACTTTCCTGGTCCGGTTCTCACGTCAACAGCCCGTGTCAGTCCGTGAGTCTCTCGCCTTCTGTGTGCTGCTGCTGCTGTTTTAGCCACTCTCTCCGCACCCTTACTGGTATTAGACACAGGTGTTGATTGTTTGCACGTGTTCCCTTTACTCACCGCTCGTCTCCCGGCTCTCTCTCCCGTTGTGTCCCTCGCTAAACCACGCCCCCCTCGCCACACCCACATACAAAACACTCCACATACACAATGTGCACACGTACTAACACACATAGATATAGACACACACACGGACGCGCAGGCACACGGAGGCGCAAACATACGGATGCGCAAACATACGGATGCGCACGCACACACACACACACGCACAGACAAGCACGCACACACACACACAGACAAGCACGCATGCACACACAGACACGCACGCACGCACACACAGACACGCACGCACGCACACACAGACACGCACGCACGCACAGTGAAAGCACACATTTAAGATAAAGGAGAGAGAAACACAGGTCAAATATTAAACAGACTATAATCCCTATATGCAATATTAATTAAGTAAAACTTTAAAATTCTAGAGCAGCCCCCCCGGCCAGGCAAATAGTGCAAAACCGTATGCAAATTGTGGCGAGGAACCCAAAACTCCAATCGAGAAACCAGGCCCAACCAGGGGATTCCAGTTCCCCTCTGGCAAAAGCTGCTGCCTCTACACAAGCTCGACAGTGCTTGCACAACAAGGCTAAATAAAAATAAATAAACTTAAATTAAATTATAGTTTTAAGATTATCATTAATAATCTAATAGCATTTGAAATTTTGTAGTGAAAATGTGTCAAGTCACAGCGTCCTTCTTTATTTACATTTACATTTAGTCATTTAGCAGACGCTTTTATCCAAAGCGACTTACAGATGATGGAAGCAATTGGAACAACATAAGGACAACAAAAAGCATAAGTGCAATAAAAGAAAATTGGTCTCACATAGCCTATCACAGTGTACAGAGCTAAGGTTTTTTTTTTTTTAAGGAGTAGAAAAGAGATAGAAGTCAGAACTGATCAGTCAGGTGTTGATGGAAGAGATGTGTTTTCAGACAGTTCTTAAAGATGGCTACAGAATCTGCTGATCTTGTAGCAGCGGGCAGATCATTCCATAAATTTGGAACCAATCCCGAGAAGGTACGTGAGAGAGATTTTTTACCTTTTTGGGATGGCACCACAAGACGCCGTTCGTTTGCAGAGCGTAGGGATCTGGCAGGTATACAAGTCTGCATTAGCGAGTGAAGGTAAGGGGGTGCCAACTCCGTGGTGGTCTTATATGTAGGCCAGGAGCAGAGTCTTGAATTTGATTCGAGCGACTATAGGGAGCCAATGTAATTTAGTGAAGAGAGGAGTGACGTGCGCTCTCTTCCGTTCATTGAAGACCACTCTTGCCGCCGCATTCTGGATCATCTGTAGAGGTTTGGTTGTGCAAGCTGGAAGTCCAGCCAGTAGCGCATTGCAGTAGTCCAGTCTGGACAAAACAAGAGCTTGGACTAGGACTTGCGCAGCATGCTGGGAAAGGAAAGGTCTAATTTTCTTAATATTGTAGAGGATGAATCTACAGGACCGGGTGGTGCTGGCAACATGATCAGTGAAGTTAAGCCGATCGTCGATCACCACTCCCAGGTTTCTGGCCTTTCTGGATGATGTGATGGTTGATGAGCCCAGTTGAATGGAGAAGTTGTGATGACTCTTTGTGTCGGCCGGGATTACAAGCAGTTCTGTTTTAGCAAGGTTCAGCTGCAGGTGATGGTCGTTCATCAGAGCGAGATGTCGGCTAGGCATGCTGAAATGCGTGAAGAAACAGTCGGATCGTCAGGCTGAAATGACAGGTGGAGTTGTGTATCATCTGCATAGTAGTGATAGGAAAAGCCATGTTTCTGAATGACACACCCTAGGGATGTCATGTATACAGAAAATAGCAACGGCCCAAGCACTGAGCCCTGAGGCACCCCTGTGTCGAGATGTTGGGACTCAGAGACCTCTCCTCTCCAGGGTACTCCAAATGACCTACCTGTGAGGTAAGACCTGAAGTATTGTAGCACCACTCTAGAGACACCCAAAGCCTTGAGGGTCGACAGGAGTATGTGGTGGTTAACAGTGTCAAAGGCAGCAGAGGGATCCAGTAGGATAAGTACAGATGAGTTAGAGTCGGCTCTTGCCAGTCTCAGGGCTTCAATGACTGAGAGCAGCGCAGTCGCAGTGGAATGACCGCTTTTAAAACCGGACTGGTTGCTGTCCAGGAGGTTGTTCTGGGTGAGAAAGGATGAGACCTGGTTACATACCACCCGTTCAAGAGTTTTAGCCATGAAGGGTGGGAGTGATACCGGTCTGTAGTTCTCTAACAGTGCAGGATTAAGAGTGGGTTTCTTCAGTAGCGTGGTAATACGGGCATCTTTGAAGACTGTGGGAAATGTATCAGTGGTCAGTGGCGAGTTGATAATGTGGGTCAGAGCCGGAGCAACCGATGGAGAGATGGCCTGGAGGAGATGAGTGGGGATGGGATCTAGCGGGCAGGTAGTTGGGTGGTTAGAAGACATAACCTTGGAGAAATCATCTTGAGATAGGAGAGAGAAAGAGGGGAACGAGCATGTGTCAGGGTTTTGGGCATGAACAAGAGGCGGCGGCACAGGGAACTGACTGCTGATGGTGGTCATTTTTTTTATGAAGAAAGACGCAAAATCATCAGTTGTTAAGTCGGAAGGAGGTGAGGGGTCAGGCGGGAAAAGAGAGTACGAGAGTCAGGCGAGTTGTTGATTTTAGCTTGGTAGTACTGGGTTTTTGCAGAGGAGACATCAGCAGAGAAAGAAGAGAGGAGAGACTGATAGAAACCGAGGTCAGCGGGTTCTTTAGATTTGTGGCACTTTCTCTCAGCAGACCTGAGCGTGGCGCGATGTTGACGGAGAACATCAGATAACCAGGGGGCAGAAGGGGATGCACGAGATGGCCTAGATGGTAGAGGGCATAGGTTGTCTAAGCAGGAGGTTAGTGTGGAGCAAAGAGTGTCGGTGGCACTGTTAGTATCCAAGAGAGAGCGCTGTTCAGAAGGAGGGAGCGTGGCAGAGACCGCAGAGGATAAGCAGGAGGGAGAAAGTGATCATAGGTGTGCCGGAATGTGACCAGTGGGTAAGCATGTGTAGTGTCTGGAGAAGTTAGGTCGAGATCAAGAGTGATGAGGAAATGATCCGACGTGTTTGCAGCGGGGTGACCTGGGAGTGATTAGTGGAGCTGTGTCTTGTCTAGATAAGATCAAGTTGATTACCAGACTTGTGGGTTGCTGAAGTGGGAACTCGCTTGAGGTCAAACGACGCAGTCAGGTTGTTGAAGTTGGCAGTCTGTGGTTTTTCAAGGTGGATGTTGAAGTCTCCAAGTACCACCAGAGGAGTACCATCCTCAGGGAAGGATGACAAAAGCGTCTCTAACTCCTCCAAGAAATGTCCAAGCTGACCTGGGGGACGATTGATAACCACAACATGAGTTTTTACAGGGTGGATGATAGTAACAGCATGTGACTCGAAGGAGGTGTTGTCACACGAGGGTGCCAGCTGTTTGAATTTCAAGTCGTTCGGGATAAGTAAACCTGTTCCTCCACCCCTCCCTGATATGCGTGGGCTGTGGGAGAAAGTGTAGTTATTTATCCAGCTCTATCATCTCAACTCTTGTCAGGTCGCCGCTTCCCATTCTCCTCTCTACCATCAGGTCTGGGCATGAACTGCATCCTGCTCGCTGTGGTAACCTTGGAACATTGAGACAAGACTGGCTGAGAGTAGAGTACTGTTCTGCACTCTTTGACGCAACAAGTACATCAGTTTTTCTGATTCAAGTTGACCTAACCAATTGCAGCCTAAACCCTCAGAGGATTTATATTATGGAAGTTTAGTGTATGCAAGATTAAAAAGATGCGTCTTTAGTCTAGATTTGAACTGACAGAGTGTGTCTGCCTCCCGGACAGTGCAGGGAAGACTATTCCAAAGTTTAGGCGCTAGATAGGAAAAGGATCTACCACCTGCACTTGATTTTGAAATTCTAGGTATTACAAACTGACAGGACGCCTGAGAGCGTAATGCACATGAAGGACTGTAATACAAGAGGAGTTCACTTAAGTACTGAGGAGCTAAACCATGTAGGGCTTTATAGGTTATGAGCAAGATTTAAAAGTTAATGCGATGCTTTATAGGTAACCAGTGCAAGGTTGACAGAACCGGGCTAATATGTTCATACTTTTTTGTACGTGTAAGAACTCGGGCTGCCGTGTTTTGGACCAGTTGGAGTTTTTGTAATAAGCCTGCAGGGCAACCACCTAACAGTGCATTACAGTAGTCTAGTCTTGATGTCATGAATGCATGAATTAACTTCTCTGCATCTGACATTGACAGCATATGACGTAGTTACGATATATACTTAAGATGGAAAAATGCAATTTTACAGGTGTTGACGACGTGGCTCTCAAATGACAGATTACTATCGAATAGAATGCCAAGATTCTTAGCTGACGACGAGAGTTTTATGGAACATCCATCAATAGTTGAGCAGTATTCTTGGTTGTTACGTATGGTGGTTTTCGGTCCAATAAGTAACACTTCTGTTTTGTCCGAGTTCAGTAATAAAAAGTTGTTACTCATCCAATTTTTTATATTGCCTATGCATTCCATTATTTGATGGAACTGCTGTGTTTCATGAGGCTTCGAGGAAATATAAAGTTGCGTATCATCAGCATAACAGTGAAAGCTAACTCCGTGTCTCTTTATTATATCTCCTAGAGGTAGCATGTATAATGCGAAGAGCAGAGGCCCTAAGACTGAGCCCTGTGGTACACCGTACTGGACTTGCGATTTGCATGACACCTCATTGTTTATTGCTACAAATTGAAAACGGTCGGATAAATAAGATTTAAACCATTTCAAAGCTATTCCCTTAATGCCGACGTAATTTTCGAGTATGTAGGAGTGTGCTGTGGGTCAATGGTGTCGAACTCAGCACCAATAACGAGATACAACCTCGGTCAGACGTCAATAGCAGATCATTTGTAACTCTGATCAAAGCAGTCTCTGTACTGTGACATGCTCTAAATCCAGACTGGAATTCTTCATTGATGTCATTCCTTTGGAGGAAGGAGCATAATTGAGTTTAAACTACTTTTTCCAGAACTTTAGATATGAAAGGTAGATTCGATATAGGCCTGTAGTTCCCTAGTTCTCTAGGGTCGAGTTGGGGTTTTTTGACTGGGGGTCTTATAACAGCCACCTTATATGCTTTAGGCACATGTCCTAATGTCAGAGATGAGTTAATAATACTAAGTAGAGGATCTATAATTTCTGGGAGCATCTCTTTCAGTAGATTTGTAGGTATAGGGTCTAGCATGCATGTTGTTGATTTAGATGATCTAATGATTTTAGACAGCTCATCGTGATCTACTGTAAAAACAATTGCAATTTCTCCTTAAGGGCGCTGTAGTTAGTTTGTTCAGCGGGTTTTACTTCTGATTGCATTGTTATAATTTTTTCTCTAATATCTTGGATTTTATTTGTGAAGTAGTTCATAAATTCACTGTTATGCTGATATCCATAATCTGAAGTCGCTGATGATTTATTTTTTGTTAATTTAGCCACTGTGTTAAATAATAACCTAGGGTTGAGCTGGTTTTCTTCTATTAGTAATGAAAAGTAGGCGGATCTAGCCTTTTTTAGGGCTTTCCTGTATTTTCAAATTCTATCCTTGCATGCTCTACGAAATACCTCTAATTTAGTTTTCTTAAAGATGCACTCCATTTTTCGGGCCGCTTTCTTTAGAGCCTGAGTGTGTTCATTATACCACGGTGTTGGGCTGCCATTTTTAATCTTCTTTAAACGTAGAGGAGCAACTGTGTCTAGCGTTTCCGAGAAGGTGGAGTTAAAATTTTCAATGGTAATGTCAAGATCTTCAAAGTTATTTCTCATGCTAGAAATTTGAGACAATTCAGGCAGATTATCGAGAAACGCATCTTTGGTAGTTGAAGTTATTGTTCTACCATATTTGTAACAAGGAGTTTTATTTGCAGCCGTAGGCCAGTGAAGCAAACATAATACCAGATAATGATCCGAAATGTCTCCACTCTGCTGAAGGATTTTAACATCGTCCACATTTATACCGTAAGACAGTATTAAATCTAAAGTATGATTACGAAGGTGAGTGGGTCCTGACACATGTTAACTAACGCCGATGGAGTTAAGAGTGTCTTTGAAAGCCATTCCTAAGGCATCTGTATCGTTATCTACATGGATTTTAAAGTCACCAACGACAAGGACTCTATCTGCGGCCAGTACTAGTTCTGATAAGAAGCCACCAATTTCTTTAATAAAATTTGTGTGGTGCCCTGGAGGCCTATATACAATAGCCTGAATAAAAAAAAAAAAAGTTTTATCCTTAGTATTAGGTGTTGAAACATGAAGTACCATGACTTCAAAAGAATTGTATTTAGAGTTAGACTTCTGGGAAATGCTAAGAGAGTTATTGTAAAGTGCTGTGACACCTCCCCCCTCTGCCTTTTAGACGAGGCTCATGTTTATAATAATAATCTTGGGGGACAGATTCATTTAAAGTAATATAATCATCTGGTTTTAGCCATATTTATGTCAAACAGAGCATGTCTATTTTATGATCTGATATCATATCGTTAACAAAAGTGCTTTTTTAGGGAGAGATGTAATATTTAGCAATCCGAGTCGTTATCTGTATTTTGTTCATGGTTAATTTGTTTAACGTTTATTAAATTACTTTCAAGATGTTGCGCATTATTTTATGTTTGCTAATCCAGGGATTTTATAATGTTTGGGAGAAGGGATTATTACATGTTGTACTTTTTGTGTATTCTGCGACGTGAGACGGCAAGCAGACAGTTGGTTGAGCCATTCTGTCTGCTCCCTGACCTGGGCCCCAGTGATTCAAGCTTTAGCATTATTAAGACTTTTTGCCATATTTCTAGACAGGAGGGAAGCCCCCAGCCCAGGAGGGATGGAGACCATCTCGTTTCAACAGGTCAGGTCTGCCCTCAAAACGCTTCGTTATTTATAAAAACTATATCATTCTGCAGGCACCACTCAGACAACCAGCCATTTAGTGATGATATTCTGCTATAAGTCTCGTCACCACCGCATCACGGGCAACAGAAGATCGGCTTGGAATCGACGAGACGTGAGACTGACCAGCCGGTCACCGGTCGGGCCGATCATACGAAAAACCGTCCGATTCCGGTCTCTGGCCGTTCAATCTGTGCACCTCTAACTGTTATGCTGTCAGGGTTCCTAGTAGGGTTGGGTACCATTCACTTTTTAGCTGGTGCCGGTACCAAACGGTACCTGGAATTTGGTGCCGGTACCAAACGGTACCTTTTTCGGTACTTTATTTATTTCAGTGAAAAAAAGTCCAAACCTCTCAATTCAAACATTTTTTTGAAATTTTACACAAAGACTATAGAAATAACTACAGCGTTATTATTACAACCAGCTTATTCTATTTCCTCCTCACACACATAATCATTTATTAATGCAGTGTGATAATTTACCTAAACCATGAGGCCTTCACCATTAACAGACCATTAGATAATATAGAAAAATAAAACTTGGAAAGTCTATAAAAATATTTTTAACAGCATCATTACTGAAAATAACAGATTGATTTGTAATATACATTTTTAACAGAGATACTGAAAGAATTACATATAAATATATAATGTTGATCACAGGACCTCATGAGATGATTTTATTCATTGGTGGACAGAAAACACAAAGCGCCTTAACAAACTTAAATGTTCAGCGCAGTCTTGTGTGTGCCGGCTGCGTCTGAGCGCGCATTTACTTAACACGATCGTATGCTTAATTTTCTAAACAAGAACAAGTTTTTCATTTTGAAAATTTCAAAAATTTTCATTTTGTACGTTGATAAGGACAGCCTGTTTTATTAGCGGTTTTAGTTTCGCTTTGCGTGAAGTAAAATGTTATTGTTAAATCTCTCTCTCTCACCCTCTCTCTCACCTGCTCACGCGCAGTACCCGATGCGTTCTCAAGTACCGAAATTTGGCACCGATTGATTTAATATGAATCGATACTCGGTAGTAACGACGTAATTCGGTCGGTGCCCTTAAAAGTACCGAGTCCGGAACCCAACCCTAGCTCCTAGTCAGGGGTTTAGACTAACATTTGAGAGGGGTGGCACTAGCCCTTAATTTGGTAGCAGCAGAGTCATGGGGTGAGGTAAGAAAAAATAATCACTAAAACTTCATTCAAATGTGTTTAATATATTAATGAATTAATTCGAAATTAACACAAATCATTGTTTATGATTTAATTATTTTTATAATATACTGTATGTAAACTCTCTGTCAACACTTTACCATATTTAAAGCACATGTTTCTTAAAGCTACTTTCTTCCTTTATTTGTTGCAAACAACTCATTTAAGAGAACACAATTCCTTGTGAGTGTTTTTGGGCCCGTCCTTTGTTGTTTGATAAACATTATAAACAGAGATCTTTATTATGCTGCTGCCTACTGTAACAAACATGGGGTTTGTTTCCCAACTGTTTGTTTACGAAACACACTACCTTTACAAGGATTCTTGTTAATATGGGAATTTTTACGTAATTTTCTGTATGAAAATGTCAGTTTCAGAGTAAAAAGGCGTGAAAGAGAAGTCACTTTAGCAGTGTTTCCTCGGAATTTTGTGAGACTATGGGGCTAAACGTATTTTCCTCTAGTTTTTTTTTGTAGCTCTAGTTTTTGTTTTTTTAGTATTTTCTGTAGCCGCGGTCATGCTCCCCTTAAGAAAATATAGCATATTTTAAAGGTTAATGCTCAGGGCTGCACATAAGTGTGCGCATGCGCGACCAAAATTAAAAATGCCCTCTGTAAATAAGTTTAGAACGCTCTTTTGCGTACTGACATGGTTAAAACCTTTTGATGCACAATCACTGTTTTATACTGACTAAATGTAATTCTGGATAAGATTTCTGCTTGTACTGAAGGCTGCTAAAACAACTGATATCTTGTTTGTTCCCGGTGGTAAACGGGACCTGGGTGTAAATTATGAAAAATGGAATATTGGTAGCTCCGCCTTTGTTGGTTCTGCTTTCGTTACTAGAGAAGCACGCGGCACGCGCTGCCTCTGTGAATGTCTGGAACTGCACTGTGCTGCGCTGCACGTCTACCAAAACACCGCTTCTCTTAAATTTTCTAAAAGGACAAGCTGTTTAAACTTGACACTTGCACGCAGCTTGTGTTTCTCTATGCTATACTCGATCCTAGCCCCGCACCGCAAGTCTCCATGTGCGTTCGCAAGTGCACTTCCCAGCAACCTGCCAAAAAACAAAAAGGTTGTCGTTTTAGGTTTCAAAATTGGTGTTGAAAATTAATATTTACTAATGTAAAAAGAAAAACAAGAAGAAATACATTATCATTGTATTTTAAGTGTACTTTAAAGTAATATAAATATAGTATTATCCCACTTTATTATTTTGTTTATTGTTCATTAAAAAGTAACTACTTTTTAACTTTTATTTTTAATAGGTAAATATAATTTGTCACACTATGTGCAATGTGAGCACCAAACCGAATCTCCAGGCGCTCTCTTGAGAACCAGATAGAAAAACTTATGTGCACCCCTGTTAATGCTGCTATCTGCAGCATTTTAAGAGCAAAATTAAGTTACTCCAGGGGCGTAGCAGCCGCGGGGATTTTAGAAACAGGTGATTCTGCCCCCCGCACTATATTTGACCCACCGCCTATATTTCAGCCCGTGTTCTCTGGTTTGTTACTTAGATTTGAGTGAAGTAACATTCAGCCAATCACAAGCTGAATCATCTCTTGTGTGTGTCTGTGAAGGGCTTCAAATCTACTGATGGGAGTTAATCGCGCTCGTGATTTCTTTCATTCACTTCTTTGCTCTTTTGGTGGTACGTGTATCTCTACCCCATCTCCTTCCTGGTATAACCATATATGGTTTTTACAACACCTAGTTTAACTATGCATAATGTCATCTGCATATCATTTCCATATGAATATTTCCATTCACGTACGTCTGACAGCACAAGACGTGCAAGATATCTACTTGCTCTCTAGCTTCAAATCTACTGATGGGAGTTAATCGCGCTCGTGATTTCTTTCATTCACTTCTTTGCTCTTTTGGTGGTTTTGGGGTATTTTTAAATTTCTAAACCCTAGAAAAGCAGAGGACGATTACAGGGCTCTAGAGTGCGACCAATTTGGTCGCACATGTGACCTAATTTCTCAATGGTGCGACTAAAAAGAATCTGAGGTCGCACCGGTGCGACCAGCCGTTCGAGGGAAAAAAAGTCTCTGCGAAAGTCTCCCCGTGGTTCAACAACAGAAACATTAGGCCCATATCGTGGTCTAAACCAATGAGAGATAGTGAAGGGCGGACCCCCCTCTGATTGGCCGTAGTCCAGATATTCCTGTACTTGTGTGTATGTTTGAAAATGCTGTGCTGCAGTCAGACAGAGAGAGGTGAGTAGCCTAGGCCCGTCAGATAAACAGAGTGGATGTAGCCGCGGATGATGAAAAGAACGATTGACAACTTTTTCGTTAAGTATGTTAAGTTAAGACCTGATCCGTCCGAAAATCATAACCAATGCTCTGACACGCTAGACTGTGACTAAATGGTCTCATTTTGCGACAAATTTCTTGCCAATGCGACAAGTTTTTCTTAATGGCCGCACTGGTGCCAAACTGATCAATATATAATTTTTGCGTATTATAAATTTAATGCGCAGAAATGTTATATTGCGCAAGCTGCGCATTGTCACTCATTTTTGTCTCCCCTCCTTCAACCATTCACTTATCTATCAGTGCCCCTGCCCCCAAAGACGTAATTCGCGGGTCACGGGTAAGAGGCAAAGGACCGAAAGAGCAGACGAGTGAAGCTCTTAACCTTGCAATTTAAATAAATATGCAGAATACAAGAATTTCCCCGGCTAAGGTACAAAACAGCAAAGATAACGAAATGTGTTGCAAGTATTGTATGCATGTGAAGCTAATGCAGGAAACATGTGTTTAAACTTTATGCACTAAACTATTGTATAAAGATCTCTAACAATACTGCAAAGCATACAAAACATTATACATCACGCTAAATACTATTTATTTGTAAGTCGCTATTGATAGAAGCCAAACGTGTATCAATGCAGCTTTCATGAAGAATAATCACTAAAAGCCTTCAGGTCTCGCGGGTTGTTTGAGATATGCGCACGCCCAGAGAGTCAGGGCTCAAAATACTAAACGGAGTTCTCTTTCACGCCTTCTTACTCTGAAACGGACATATTAACACAAAATAACCTAAAAATTCCCATATTAACAAGAAACCTTGTAAAGGTATTCAGTTTGTTTCGTGACCAAACAGTTGGGAAACAAAACACGTGTTCCAGTATATTGCGCAAGCTCTTAAAGGGGCAGCAGCATAATAAAGATCTCTGTTTATAATGTTCATCAAACAACAATGGACGGGCCCAAAAACACTCACTGATATTAAAGGAATTGTGTTCTCTTATAGGAGTCGTTCACAACAAATAAAGGAAAAAAGTAGCTTTAAGAAAGATGTGCTTTAAATATGGTAAAGTGTTGAAAGAGAGTTTACATATACAATAAAAATAATTCAATCATAAACAATGATTTGTATTAATTTCTATTTGATTTATTAATGTATTAAACACATTTTAATGAAGTTTTAGTGATTCTTTTTTCTTACCTCACCCCACGACTCTGGTGCTATCAAATTAAGGGCTGGTGCCACCAACTGAATAACTTGGTAGCACCACTGAATAACTTGGTAGCACCAGTGCCACCTCTCTCAAGTGTTAGTCTAGAGCCCTGCTTTCTTGTAGAATTGTGCTTCAAATAAAGAACTTTATGTTGACCAGATTGTTAGTTAATCATTTACAAGTCAATGTTGCCTATATGGATAGCGATTTAAAAAAAAAGTGAACTTGTAAAACTGCGGTGTTAAATGCGATGCGGTCGAAAATTTGGGTGCACCTAATTTTTGTGCTGGTGCACCTAAGAAAAAAGTTAGACGCACCAGTGCAACCAGTGCAAAAAGTTAGTCTAGAACCCTGGATTATGTCCTTTTCTCAAACACACACTGTAAGTATGTATGTGTTATGTCGGAATAACATGAATCAACCGATCGAATTTACACGTTATGATTTGTAATGATGCAAACGATGCGACTTGACAAGAATGAGGCATGTGACGTGTCTCATCATGCCGAGTGTGTGTTATATTCTCTCCTACTTTTAAGTCACCTCCTTGCTTTGGATGAAAGCTGCTAAATGAGTAAATGCATAACTGATCATTGGGTTCTGTTGTCTTTTGTCACGCCATTCATGTCTGGAATGGAATTATCCTTAATTCCCACTAAAGAAAAGTTGTTTTGGGCCGAATACTCATCTTATATTATCATACTTTATCATATTTAGTACTTTGATTCATTACCATTATGTTCTTAACTTGAACCGGTCTGTAGGAAAGGCAGGCTGTCACGTCACTGACAGAGAGAGGGGAGGACAGTAACTCTCCAGAATATATACAGGTGAGATTTGACTATTGACGAGGCAGTGTTTTCTTAATTGTGACTACTTGCCAACGTTTTAAGGAATTAAACATATATACTATATATATATATATATATACTGTATGTACAGTATATGGCAATGGTAAAGGCAGTGTGTTCCAGAAGTGTTTATTATGGTAGACTATTTGCTATTATGGCATTTTCCCAAAATTGCTACTAGGGTGCTCTAAAATGCCAACTGTTATTCTATTTAGAATTTATTATGTGAACATGTGCATTATGTGCATAATTTGTTTGGCCTTTGAGGGTCAAATCACCTGACAGCTGTCCACCCCCACTTTTAAAATGACTGCCCCTGAGTGACTCGATCTATAAGAAAACAATAGCTATTGTAGTAATTTAATCATTGGCTCCATAGATATAAATGGGGATAATAGGGCACAACACATGGTAAAATGGGAGTTCACAAACAGTCAAAACATGTAGAGCATGAGCCATCAAAAAATGAAGCAAATAACAGTTTGAACTAATTTATTTATTACCATATATTAAAACGCGGGCTGGCATCAGGCCTTTTTCACAGTGTCACTGTCCCACTCCCCTGCATGGCAGTATCACTTTACTATCCGGACCAGAGCATACATACATTATAATGATGTGGCGACTGTTTAGAGTTAACCCGTAAGAAAAGCGCACACTATCTCAGCACAACAGAGTAATGTTAAGTTTGTGATATTTTTTTAATGTTTTCAACTTTATTCGCGTGTTTTGCAGACCTATCAATTTATATCAAAGTAACACTAGAGCAATTAATGACAGACGCTTTCTCCTGCGGTACACGGCGATCTTGTCTGAGCAGCGCTGCTTGATGTCCGACAAACCAAATATATTGACAAGTTTGGGACACGGTGACACACGGCGACACATGGCAGCATGTTATAGTGAGGAGCTCACTTGTATAATTTTTTTTCTTACGACGACAACCAAAGCTAAAGAAGGAATTTAAGCAGACTCATGCCCATCATGTATTCATATCATTAAAATTGGCGTTGTTGGCAATCAAACTGCCTTCTGTGCAGCAGCAACAAACAAAAATCCTCAAAACATTTTTCTAAACTAACCTAATAAGGAAACGAAACAAAATATAATTTACCATTAAAAACAAAACTGAACTATTTTAATTACTCCAATAGCCTGTGTAATGGGGAGGAACAATAAACACGACAGGCTTCAGTCTGACTCAGGCTGAGAATTCTGATAAGCAATCGGACATGGTGAGGGCTAGGGCCTGAGCGTCTCCGCTTTGAGGCCAGTGCAGGGCTCTTGCTTGAAGCACGATCGGAGCAATGTGGAAAGGGTTAAACAAAGTGCTTGTGGCGCTAAATAAGGATATTAGAGGATATAGCGCCGAAAGATCATCATTATAAATGTCATGGGTGCACTTGATACGTTCAGCTTTGTTGTGTTGCTGCTCATTTTAAACAACATAAATTTTGTTTGTCAAATATCCCTATATGCAGACTGCTATTTTAAGTGGAAATAATATGGAAGCTGAACATAATGATGCTAACGCCATGAGGTAATGCTATTTGTTTACTCTATCGTACACTGATAAAATCATGTTTGTACTGATTGATAACTGCAGTGAATACTGAAACATTAGTTTGATTTTACTTCCCTCAAACGATGTTGTATTCAGTATGGCTTGGTGATAGGGATGCTCATTTCAGTTCAACCGAGAACCGACGCTCATTATACGAACATTAACCGTTAACTGATAAGATTTTAATATTAAATTGGAATTAAATAAAAATACATTCTACGTCTCATTTCGTAGGCTGCGTCCTCCGGAGGTCATTTTTGTCAGCCGCAGACGCCTTCGCATGCAACATCCGGAGGATGCAGACTTCGAAATGAGACACAGCTACAGTTGACGAGGGTCTATGACACGTTAAAAATGCAAAAAAAATTCACAGATTTATTTTAACATGCAAACAGCAGCATAACGAAGAGATCAACAAAAGCACCTGCATTCACATATGATCACATTGTCACGAACTTGCAGTGTTTTGGACAATGGAGGAAAACTAAAATAATATAAATCCAAAGAATAAAATAAACAGGCAAGAAAATAACTTGAATAATTAACAAATTATGAAAAAACCTGTTAAGTTTATTTCCGTCAGAAAGTTTTTTCATCAAATAAAATTGCGGCCTACCTCAATCCAAAGCTTGGCGTTTTCATTTAATACATTAACATGTTTACGTGATGTGGGGACAGTCTAGTGCCTGTTGACAGTTAGACCTGTGGCAGAAAACACCCTTTCAGGTGGCACGGATGTCCTGGGAATGCAGAGATAACCACCTCAGGAAACGTGTTTCATTTGCTTTCCACCAGCCAGGATTAATATACAAAGAGGGCACTTGGCCACATAAATGTGTCTTGGCTAAACAGATATAAATCCGATTTGCTAAACCTGCGCAAAACACAATCATTATTTATTTCTTTCATATTACACATTCGTATTTTTGCGTTACATCTATAAGAAAGCAGGGAAGCCATGGGTCGCTCCGTTTTCTCCTTTCCAAAGCACACAAAAGGCAGCCGATGCAAAGCATCCATGAGATAAGTTTATGTAAAGGATAAATTGATTGCTAGCACCGAAAGTCCCTTGCAGTAGCTTGCTGTTAGCTTTGCTTTGCTGACCTTCATTTAGCTGCGGTGTAGACACGCCGGCAACACAGAGAATGTCACAGCGTGTTGTGAGCGCGATTGTCGCACGTCTACATTTAAAACAACGAACTTGAGCTTGAGCAAGGCTGCCAGTGCACCCTATCAGGAGGAGTAAAGCCCAGACAAATGTGGCCTCAACAATCAGATGAATTAAACTTGTCCAGTTTTGTCAAGTGGTTTGCGTGATCGGATTTTAATCTGTCTCGAAAATGTTTTGGAGGACATTTACACCTTGTCGCACGCGTCTGCATGCTCCGCGAGTTAACGTGTATAGCATGCGTCTGCATGCTCCGCGAGTTAACACGTGTATAGCATGCGTCTGCATGCTCCGCGAGTTAACACGTGTATAGCATATTTTTCTTTCACCATACAGAAAACAAAAAAAAATATTTAATAGTTCTTTAAAAACACATGATTAAACTATTATTATTAATAAAAAATATGATTAATTAACAAAAAAATAAACATACCTTTTAAATCGTTTAACTGCTAGTATTAGTCTGTCAAAATTTTGACTATCGGTTAACGGTTAAATGGTCAATATGAGCATCCCTACTTGGTGACGTCTCAAATTTTGGCCAGTTCGCATCAGCATTTCAACCGCGAAAGCTGAAATGGTAGCGAGCGTGGGTTCGTTACGTACAGTATGTGTTTGTTTGTGTGCTGTGCTGTGCTGTGCACATTGTGCTGAAGCAACAGAGAGGGGGACACATTTCTTCTAGCTGTGAACAATGGCACAACAACAAAATAATTGTGCAGAATTCAACGTTAGAAATATTTATGTTGTTATAAGAAAAAGAATTCGGCTCATTTTAAAAAATATGGCGGGCCGCAATAGTCTCGTCAATGAATGGGATAACCAGTGTGGTTTAGTATTTTGTGCTCTAACTCCCTGGGCACGCGAATATCTCAAACAACCCAAGAGACCTGAAGGCTTTTAGTGATTATTCTTCATGAAAGCTGCATTGATACACATTTGGCTTCTATCAGTAGCGACTCACAAATAAATAGGATTTAACATGATGTAAAACGTTAACATTTTGTATGCTTTGCAGTATTGTAAGAGATCTTTATACAGTAGTACAGTGCTTAAAGTTTAAACACATGTTTCCTGCATTAGCTTCACATGCATACAATTAGGGCTGTAGTCAAGTCCACCGTTGTCGAATCCAAGTCCAAAGAGGTTCGAGTCCAAGTCAAGACCGAGTCCAATTGAGACAGTCAAGACAGAGACAGAAAAAAATCATGACTACAAGACCACATACTTAACTATTGAGAATTTTTGTGATGCAAGAGACAGCTTTTCTTCTATTTTCATTATTGGTAATGATCAAAAAGACAATTTTATTTTACCTTAAAATAAGGTAATTTTATTTACTTTAGGTATAGCACGAAGTGTATCTTCACATTTTCTTTATTGAAGTGTAACAATCCTATTCTGCCAATAGAAAATGTAACAAATAACCAGCAAACACTTTAATATGTTCCCATTCTTGAACTTATGACTTAGTGTCCCCCAAAGTAACCAACCCCCCCCCACACTTTTTAAGGAACTTTTTAACACCTTTGTGTGTGTGCGTGTGTGTGCCTGCCCGTGCTCGTGAGCGTTCGATAGAGGAGCTGCCAGAAAGAGCAGAGGCCCCACGGCTCGTTTAAAAGCACGTTTCGGTGCCCATACTTAGATAACATGTTCATATCGCAATGACAATAAAAATACGATCAATCTTATCTTGAAGCCCTACTTTCTAAACTCATAACTACTTTCTGAAAATATTTAAATGCAATGCTAACTCTGAAACATGGCATTGACTTACCTCTCTTTGTGATGCCTTTGCAGGTTTCTTACAAAATTGGATGTTGTCCCACAGGTTTCGGAGAAAGTTTTGTTGCAAAAAGTTTCCTTTTAAGCACACTGTCGATCAAATTCTTTATGGTTTGTAAAACCAAATGTTATTATGCCGCTGCTCGCTGACATCGTGCCTGATGAATGATTGATGCTGTTCAGTTTGCGCCGCGGACGAATCGTTCATTTGAACCGGTTCATTCTTTTAAGTGAACCGGTCGAACCAGTTCACCTGAATTGTTCGCGTTTAGCGTCTCCCGTAAACACTTAATATTACCCACAAATTAATTCAGTTCTTCACTTTCTGGCGTGCATGACAGTCCCGAGGACTTGAACCAATATACCGGAGTTATTTAGTTACACCAACAGCACACACTGAACTGAACTGCTGTGTGAAGAGAGAACTTATGAACACACGCGGCTCGTTCTTGAGTCGAATCCGAGTCCGGACTCGAGTACTACAGCACTACATACAATACACGGAACACATTTCATTGTCTTTGCTGTTTTGTACCTTAGCCGGGGAAATTCTTGTATTATGCAGTTGCAAGATTAAGCGCTTCACTCGTTTGCTCTGTCGGTCCTTCCACTTCATCATAGCGCCATCAAAGGCCTTAAATCTACGCATTACATCTTAAGTGAATGGTTGTGCCGATAAACGATATCATATCGAATCGCGATAGAATGTATTTCAAAAACGATGATAAGCTATTGGCATTTTGACTCGATATGGATTAATCTTACAGTCTAACAGAACGCAGAAATGAACGCAACAACAGTCAGTCAGCGTGCAGCTTTTATCATGCGCGTCAAAGTACAAAGTCCATTTCATACTGCACTTGGCAAAGAAAACTCAACATGAGGAGGAAAACATTACTGGAAGCGGAAACAAAGGTGAAACTAACCTCTAGTTGTCATAACGCGGTTTATCAAGTGTCTTATTTTTTTCCGCAATCGCCGGTTAAACAAAACAAACTTTTGCAAGCGAGTTACTTCGAAACTCAAGCACAAACGTTTTATATCCATCGTTAACATATCTGCTAACATGAGCTGGTGCTTATGAAACAAACCAGCGCTGCCCTGTACAGATTAGAGATGTAATGAAGTGAGTTTGTGTGCACATTAAAATATTGAACCTTGTATGTAAGATGCTTGCATGATTAAAGAAATGTACTACAGTTTATGTGAGATGTCTTTTTGAAAGACTAAGGTTCACTGAATGCATTGAATAAAACCCACTACTCGAGCAAGACATTATTGCAGCGTTATGTATGTGCGCAGGTGCTGAGCCAATAGCGTTCGAATATACGCAGTAACGGAGCCCTTTCATTGGTTGAATGTACTGAATGAACACTCCCTTTACTTAACGAGTCAATTGAGTCAAAATGAGACTGAATGAACTGGTACCTGTTGTTTATGGCCTAATATCCTCTGTGTTGCAACAGTGCATTCATTTAATTGAATTTTAACTGGTTAAAGGTTAACTTTTGTTAATAAACTGTATTTAAAATAGATTATTTTAAATACAGTTTTTTAATTAAATATATATCGAAATAAATATCGTTATCGATCAATATAGAAATAACCTATCGAGTTTACTTTTTTGCCATATCGCCCAGCCCTAGTTGAAGGAGGGGATACGAAAATGAGTGTATGTGCCACTTTCGCAATGTAACATTTCTTTGTATTACATTTACATTACGCAAAAATGATATATGGATCAGTTTGGCAGTTGCACAGGTGCGACCATAAGGAAAAACTTGTCCCATTGGCAGGAAAAATAGTTGCAAAATGCAATTGCAGTCTAGAGCCCTGGCTGTACAATATTTCGAGGCAAATTTCTCTCCCCAGGGCAACGCCAGACCCTCCTACGCCTGTCTAGGAAGTTAAACGCAGAATCGGGACTCATCTGTGAAGAGCACTGTACCCCACTCATTCAGTGTCCTCCTGTGGTGTTTTGTGGCCCACTGCAGACGTGCTAGTTTGTGTGCTCTGGAAAGAGACACCCTCACAGCTGGACTTCTGGCTCTCAAGCAAACTTCATGACGTCGTTGTCTCACAGTCTGAGTAGACACTCGCTCCCCTGTTGCATCCTGAAGGTCATTTCGCAGGCATGAAATGATTCGTAAGGGCATGCAGGGTCAAGTATTGGTCTTGATTTACTGTTGTGACTGTTGTCTGCCTCCACCATGCCTTCTACTTGGACTACCAGACCTTACGAACCTGTTCCAGGCTCTGGAAATTACACTGAGACATCTTCACTGCCTCTGCGACTTTACTAAGAGTCATGCCTTTGATAAAAGGATTTGATCCACTTGAAATGTTGACTAGCGTAGAATGTCTAGTTAAATGTATATAAGATTTTAGTCGGTTGTTAAACTTTGCTTGCCACCAATTGTTTTGTGTTATCATAAAATGTCAAATGTGCTAAAAATTTTTGTCTGCATGTCAGAATAGATCAATGTTGTAAAAGTTTCCAGAAGCTATTACAATTGATCAGCTCAGATCAATAGCTCAGATGGTGGCTGATCTGGTGTGCTAATGTCTTAACAAGCACTGAGTTAATAATTTTCTTTGTTTGACCAATAGAAAAAGACAGTTAAACAAAGAAAACGAAGTCAGAAGACCCTTCAGCCTGAGGCAACTACTGAAGACCTGGAGCAGACGTGGCAGATAGTGTCTGAAGAACTCCGAGCATCTGTCTTTCAGGTGACCAAAATCTGTCCTATACTTAAGACATCACAGGCACAGCAGTTAAAAACTTAAGTTAAAATCTGTACACCTAATTATTTCAGTGTTTGTGTATAACATTTTTTATTTATTTATATTTATAAAATAGCATAGGAGATTTATCTTCATTGTTCGTTTTTTTCTGAGTTTCTTCACACTATAGGACACATTTACGGTAGGGGTGTGCCATATCATACCATCCACAATAACACCGGTATAAATTTGTACAATATAAAAAAGTGTCATATCGAAGTGATGACGTAAGCCGCATTTACGTTCCCTAGCGCGCACAACAACACCTGTCTGAGATGAACAGCAGCATCATGTCAGCCTCCGAGGACTATTTAGTGCCTATAAACGGAGCTACTTCAATAGATTGAGAGTGGTTTGGTTACAAGACGACAGACCTCCAACAAAGCAAAATATTTCACAAAATATGCTAGAAAACTGTTGCCGCTGAGTAAATGGTGGATGGAAATTACTGACTGTATCACTACTAGGGATGACCCGAGCCGATCGGGATCGGGGGCCGATCAAAGCATTTTTAACCATTTTTAACGCAATCATTTCTGACCGATCACCTCTGCCATTTCAGACAGCTGTGTCTGCAGTGTGGAAATGTGCAATGGAACAGCCGCTTGCAGTGCGAGCATTCCGCTATCAGTGGTTCCCAAACTGGGGTACGCCAGGTGACGGCAGTGTACACACAGCAAAATAGTAGTCATGTAGTGCCTTAAAAGATCAAATTCATGACATCCAATCAAAAAATATGCGTCCACTCATGCGTAAGCGCACGTCTTTACGTACCGCATGTAATTCGACTGCACGCGGCTTGGAACGAATCAACAACTGCTTGTTAAATTAAAATGGATAAGTGGTTGCAAAGATTTAGGCCCGCAGCCACAGAAAGAAAATCGACTCCCAGCAGCTCGGATGATCCACAGTCCTCTGACCACACCCCGGGTCCCTCCAACAGCACTTCGGCTGCAGGTGTAAGTCAACCACCCGCTCCGGTTGACACCGACACAGATAGCGATGCATCGGAGACTACAGTGTCAACTCAGGTTCAGCAGTTCACAGAAAGACAATCAAAAAGGCGTAAATATGATGAGAAATACATTTCATATGGATTTACTTACATTGGCAGTGATGAAAATCCCAAACCACAGTGCGTTATATGTGCAAAAGTACTCTCTCATAACTGCATGAAGCCAGCGTTTTTGCGCAGGCATTTAGAAACAAAGCATGCGACTTTGAAAAATAAACAGCGAGAGTTTTTCGAAAGACAGTTAAGACAACTCGGGAGTAGTAAGGCCCTTACAACAGCGTCAGAAAACCTTAATAAGAAAGGACTGGAAGCATCCTACATGGTGAGTTACAGTGTGGCTAAAACGGGCAAATCCCATACTATTGTGGAGAACTTAATTCTTCCTGCTGCAGCTGATATTGCGGGTATTATGCTTGGGGGGAAAAGCCAAAAAACAATACAGAAGATGCCGTCATCAGACAACAGTTTCACGTCGCATCGCTGATATGGCAGAAGCTATTGCTTCGCATAAAATCCAGCGAATTCTACGCTTTACAAATCGATGAATCAACGGATTTAGCTGGTTTGGCTCAGCTGCTGGCATATGTCCGGTATATTTATGATGGTTCAGTTATGGAAGATATACTTTTTTGCAAACCGTTTGAAGGCAGAGCAACTGGAGAGGAGATTTTCAAAGTTTTAGATGGCTTTGTAACATCACATGGACTTCAGTGGACAAATTGTGTGGGCATTTGTACTGATGGAGCGAAAGCCATGATATGCAGGCTGAGTGGACTGGTAACACGTGTGCAAGCAGTTGCGCCCTGCGCGGTTTGGGTACATTGCAGCATCCACAGAGAAGCGCTGGCCACCAAAGGAATGCCTGAACGTCTTAAGGAAGTTTTGCAAGATGCTGTAAAAATTGTAAACTTTATTAAAGCAAGGCCTTTGAATTCTCGTTTGTTTTCTGCATTGTGCAATGAAATGGGCAGCGACCACGTCACATTGTTACTACATACTGATGTACGATGGCTGTCCAGGGGAAAGGTTCTCACATGATTGTTTGAATTTAGGGATGAACTTAAAGCTTTTTTTATCGACCATCCCTTTGAATTGAGTAACCGCTTATATGACGAAGAGTGGCTTACAATATTGGCCTATCTGGGTGATGTTTTTTCCCGTCTGAATGAGCTGAACATCGGATTGCAGGGAGTTGCCACAACCATATTTAATGTACAGTACAAAACTGAGGCCATGATCAGAAAGTTTGCTCTCTGGACTAATTGCATTAACGAGAACAACACCGAAGCCTTTTCATCATTGCATGATTTTTTGTTAGCAAACGAACTCAGCTTTACTAACAGCGTTAAGCGTGACATAATGAAACACCTTTCTGAGCTGTCTTCGCAGTTTCGCAAGTACTTTCTGAGACAGACAATTCAAACACCTGGAATTGCAATCCATTCTCTGCAAACAGCACAGCTCACCTTCCTGTTTCTGAGCGAGAGAGTCTCATAGAAATCTCTACGATTGGCGCTTTGAGAATTGACTTAGCACAAAAATTACTGGATAGCTTTGCATGCAGAGTATCCTGCCTTAGCCGATCACGCTTTGAAAACATTACTGCCCTTTTCCACAACGTATCTTTGCAAGAGTGGGTTTTCAGCACTTGCCCACATAAAGAACAAATATCGACACAGACTCTGCATAGAGAATGATTTGAGAGTCAGACTTTCTCCGATACAACCAAACATCACAGAGTTATGCAAGTCATTTCAAGCACATCCATCTCATTAAACAGTGAGTCATTTATTTATATATGAGTCATATATCATTTATTGTTTGATAAAAGAAAATTACATGTATTTAGAATAATATATATATAATATGCAAATAAAAAAATGTTTGAGACCACAATTGTGACTGTAAGAAATGGGGTACGCAGAATGATGTTAAATCCCTGGGGGGGTACGCCATTGTAAAAAGTTTGGGAACCACTGCGCTAGGTGTTAGCAATGGAGTTCGTTCAATAATAACAATTTAATAAACCCTCAAAAAAGTGGACGAATTACAGCGAGTTCACTCAGCTCTGTGACGATAGCTGTGATAGAGAACACGGGTTAGCTTCTGATTTCTTCCTTGTCATTGACTCAAATCGGTTAAATTGTCTTTGTGATTGGTGCAAAGCAACGAATAACATTTTGAAAAATCATGTTTAAGGTGAAAGTCATACCTCCACTCTCTCTGACTGTACACGTTTACAACTGATCCAAAACACTGCGGTAATCAGAGCATGAGAGACGCCTGGTACTCTCACAAAAGGGCACGCAATATTACCCGTTCATTCTTCGCCTTCAATCATTCACATTCACATTCAATTCTCACATTCTTATTAAAATCTCTCCTATGTTTCATATGTCCCTCTTCAAGCTTGTATTTCTCTAAACAGCTGTTAAGACTTTGTGAGTTGCTTTGAATGAAAGGGTTGCGTTATGCTTAAATGTGAGTCTGTGCGCATAACTAGACACAAATCAAAATCAAGTTTGTGGAAACAAATTATAAAGCGTTTCATCCAGCTTAAACAGCCAGGAGTTACAAATCATAAATTCAGTTCTTTTTGCTGGGTTAGTATTATAACATGTTTGTTGGTGGCATATTGATCTTTTAAAGCACTTTTTATTGTTAAATGCCCAACACAGAAAGACAATGAGTTTCATTAAGAAAAGAACTAGGCCCCACGTCTTTTCTCCTTTTTAAAAAAAATTGTTGAACTTAGCCTAGGGTGAATATATAAATTCTTAAACGAAAATAAATAAATGTTTTAGGCTTGTTTTGTGTGCATTTACGGAGCCTCAATTCAAAACAATGAAACGCGGTGTCCTACAAAACATATTCATTTGTGTAACTGTAACTCTCCAAAATTGATGCACTTTAAAAATAATAAGTTTATAGCTACGGTTAGACCTGGGCTGTCATGTCCTCGCGCTGCGTGCGCATGGAAAACCAAATCGGTTTAAGACCAGAAAGGATTAACTGACCTGTCAGCACAAAAAAAAACTCTCTGTGACAGTGTTCGTTGCACAAATGCATGTGCATTTGCTACAGATTGCCCAAAGTTCCCAAACTTGTGAAGTTACTTCATTTATTTTATATTCGTATTCCTGAGCCCGTTTTGAAAGGCAGTAAATGGACTCGAAGTGTCGATGCCATCGACTCCAAAAGTGGGAGTCGAGAATCGGAGTCGGCTCCAAAAAACCCGGAACCGAACACCCCTACACGACAGATGCGGTTTTCCCTTTATTTCAAAGTGAAAGTTCAAAGATATATATGTGAGTACCACAGAGTGAACTTGCAGTATTGTTGAGTGTTTGAAGCTCTGTTATTCTGTCTCCTCATGAGGACAAACTCCTGTCCAGCTGCAATAAAAGCATTTAAACTATACTTTATTGATAAAGAGGGCCATTTTAATGTTTAATCTAATCCTGCTATTTGAATTAGTTGAAAAGACAAATTCTGTCATTGTTTGCGACAATATGTTAGGCTATCATTTATAGAATGGCGAACTGTTAAATATCAATATTTTAATAACCTTAATATACCTGGAGTGTGCACCTAGCACTAGGAAAATACAAGTATCAGATCGGGACTTGGATTGGCAGATGCTCAAAATAAAATGTGTCAGGGAAGGCAGTGGGGAGAACCCAATTGTAGGCAGCGAGGGATGAAGGGGTTAACACAAAAGACTTTATTTAAACAATAAACACAAAACAAGAACCTGTGAGCGGGTAAAGCAAAAAAACACAGGTAAACAGAAACGAAGACTGACTAAACACTAGACTAACCAAACACTAGACAAAAACTAAACTGAACACTTACTAGACAGAACGGAGGAATTCACAAAGGGCACTGGCATGGGAAGCAGGAAGACACAGAACATGGAACGCAGCAAGACACCATATACAATACACGAGCACAGGACAAAGAAACATGAGGGCATTTATAGGAGAGACAAACGAGGGATAATTATACAGGGCAGGTGGGAAACATTAGACACTGCAGGGAAGCAATACATGAAACGAGAGGGGCCAATGACAAGACACGAGAAAGCACATGAGATGTCAAAACATAAACAACTCATGGCTTTCTCACATAAAACCTAAGGGCTCTGTCCCGATCCTGCCACACGACTAGAAATTCAGAAACAAGATGGCAGGACCATGACAAAAATGACTCTGATCGGGGGCACAAAAAGTGTGATCGGGACATTCCTAGTCACTACTATAATGCTGCTGCTGCCGCCTTATGATAAAAGGATGGAAAATGGCATTTATTTTGTTTGCACTAATAAATACTACTGCCTGCCAGCTGCAATCACCAATAAAACATTGTTCCATATTTATTTCCAAAACCATCGTTCCAAACATCAATCGCAAGTAGCTTTGCAAAGTTGCGTGGTTGGAACTACAGGTCTAGAGCTGTGGTTGGAAGAATCGTTCCTTATTATTATGTCATGTAGACTTACATGCATCAAGCTTTTGATCAAAGTAAGCAAGCAACATGCAGTGCATTCTATATCCATCATTCTAAATATATACAAATTCAATTTTTCATCTTTTATTTTGACAAGAAAATAGAAGCGCTGTTTATTTGAAAAGTGCGCATAAGAGGCAGACTGTAGGACCCTGGGGAATCCCTGGGCGGAGTTATGTAGGTGGAAACTTATGAATGAGTTAAATATCGTGAAATAAAACAACAGAGAGCAAAAATACGATAACAAAAATAGTTTTCAGATGCAGATGCATTATTTACAGCAATATGACATTAAATTGATCTAAACTGATTAATTAGAAGACGGTATTACTCCTCCACCTATGTGACGTCATCAACTATGTTGTTGAACCAACGTGGTTCAAACAACAGATGTGCGACAAAGTTACTATGTTTTCGGGAAACAGTCGTGAGTAGCTAGTAAGTTTCTCAAACGATGCATCGTACTATGGTGGTTAACCAGCGAGTTATGTCACACCCCAGAAAGACCACCAGGCCCTGGAAAATGTCCCTGGCACTTCAGATTTTAGGTTTAAGTGCACAAAAGTGGAGCGCAACGTGTTATATTGTCTTTTTTTCATAGGGAGGATAACATGCTATGTCATGCATTCTGACTTCTTTACACTGTCGAACGTGTGCTGGCTTCTCATGCTTAACATGGTCAACTTGTTAAAAAAGGAGTTGGATGTATGATGTTCAGGGCTCCAGACTAACTTTTTTTACTAGGAGCACTGTAGCCCCTGACTGAAAATTTTAGGAGCATAAGCAACAAATTTAGGGGCACACCTTGAATCAGCCTGCAATGCAATTGTTCACATTTTCCCCAAATTTACTTTATTACTGATACTGACAAATAAGTTACTTGATGACAGCAGATTTGGTTCTGCTTATTTAAAAAGATGCAGAGTCTACAGAGAAGCTTTGTTATTGATTTTTGCTAAATAGAGAGACTGTAATCTGAATTCATTTGAACCAACATAAATTGTGTTTGTCAAAAAGTATATATTTAATTGTTTACAGTGTTACACATTAAAGCTAAATGAAAGGCCTCGTGTAATTTTATTGTGTATTAAGGCCACTTTTCCTCATGTTCACAACACATGTAAATATAACGTCAAATAAAACTTAAAAAGCGTTTTTTTAAAGCAAGATGAAAAGCCTATGGAAGACAGTGTTCCACGATGATTGTGTTCACTGAAACCTGGCTGGATGACCAAGTTGATGATAGCACTATACCAATCGAGGGGTTTTGTACACCGAACTGGTTGGACAGAGACAAAGATACAACAGGAAAACAACGCGGAGGAGGTGTGTGTCTTTCTAAGGAAAGTTGGTGTAACACGGCAATAGTATGATATAAGATTTGTAAATCTGATATCGAACTTAATGCAGATTTAATACGTCCTTTCTACCTCCCACGCGAGTTTCCTCAGTTATTCCTTGTTGTTGTTTATATACATCCACGTGCCAAAACTGAAGTGGCATTTGAAACTGTTAAAACACTTTGGATAAACTGGACAATATATCGCCAGATGCACCTATATTTGTTTTAATATTTTAATTGTTGCACAAATATTTAAAGTAGTGGTCGACCAATATGGGGTTTTTAATGGCCAATGCCGATATTGAGAAAGCAATGTGGCCGATGGGCAGATATGAGGCCAATATAAGAAATGTAGTAAATGAGAAACATACAAAAAATTTGTGAAACTAAATTAACATCTATTTTGCATAATATTTATGCAATATTCTATTAATTGTACAACATTTAATGAGGTAACACTTCAATATTGATGATGAGTGCAGCTTTTTTGTTTAACTGTTTTACTGCTTCTTTAATCCAACAGATGATTATAGATAAAGTGTATAGTTAATGACAAAAACAGAGTGTAATACCTTAATATTAATATACAGTTACTGTACAAATAAATCGCATGAAGTTATTTTACTCGGTATGTTTCACTTTCTTAAATTAGGTCAAAGTTTTTAAAAAAAATACTTGACTAATAAAGATTTATGTCTCTTTTTCTGTTTTGTCTCAAAACAATACAAAACTACAAAAAGCACAGTCTATACATTAACTTCAAATTTACAGCATCAAAACCAAACAGACGTACACTCCAGTCCACACATTAAGTTATCGTGGACCGTTAAATCCGGTGGACATTAAATAAAAATATACAGGAATGCAAACGTATTACTTAAACATACAGTGTAAGTGTCTCTGTTTCGTTCACCTCACACACGACATAAAGTTAGCCACACAGCTCTCAGGCTGGGATTAGAGTGACAGGTTCCTGAGTGCAGGGGGAAACAGCATCTTGTTTGTAAGTTACCAAAAACAACACATATCTGAGGCAGAGCCAGTCGTGGGATTTGTCACTGTTTGTGAGGTCAAATGTTTTTCGTTTGTTTTAATAATATTAATAGCGCATTTCTGGGCACTCAAAGCACTTTACATGGAAGGGGGAATCTCCTCAACCACCACCAATGTGCAGCATCCACCTGGATGATGCAACGGCAGCCATATTGCGCCAGAATGCCCACCACACACCATCCTTATTGGTGGAGAGGAGACAGAGTTGCGAAGCCAATTAGTACATATGGGGATGATTATGAGGCCATGATGTATAGCGGCGAATGGGCGAATTTGGGATTTTTAATGACCACAGAGAGTCAGGACCGTGGTGTAACGTCTCACCCGAAGGACGGTGCTTTTTTGCCAGTATAGTGTCCCTGTCACTATACTGGGGCATTAGGACCCACACAGACCACAGGGTGAGCACAGGGTGAGACCCCTGCTGGCCTCACTAACACCTCTTCCTGCAGCAACCTAGTTTTCCCAGCAGGTCTCCCATCCAGGTACTGACCAGGCTCAGCCCTGCTTAGCTCCAGTGGGTAACCAGTCTTGGGCTACAGGGTAATGTTGGTAATGTTGGTTGTGTATGTGAAGCACCATGACAGTCTGAACTAAATTGCCCCAAGGGGATTAATAAAGCTCTAAACTAAAAAAAATGAAAAAACTCTATAGGCACGTCTAAATATCTACTGCACTTGTGCAGCGTGTCATCGTCCAAACGTGCAGGCAAATAAAAAAAATTGACAATTAATCTCAATCTAGCTTTGTTGTGCTATTTTTTGGGAGCGTTGTGGCGATGTTCGCGTGTCTCGGACAGATCATTACTGTATGAATAGCATGTGATCACAATAGAGATGATGAGCTGAGACAGTTGAAAATATACCGGTCTTTACTTTGAGGATTAATGTAAAATCATTTTTAATTGAATTGGATCATTTGAAAGTGGACACTTTAAGGTTTCTAAACAAGTATCTCTCGTGTCTGTGTGGCAAGTATTCGCTGGGTTTCAGTTAATTTTTGTGATGCATTTCAGAGAGATATTTTCGGAAATGGAGACTGCTGAAAGCGCACCCTGTTTGTTTTCTTCATTTTACAAAAGCACAATGTTATGAGAGTTCACAAATAAAACTTAACCTTTCACATTTTCGAATGATGTATTGGTCTTATTTGTATGACCAAAATTACCGGAGTATTTTAAGTCTCCTTACGCAGTGATAAGCTGAAGAGGATGTGGCCTGCGTGCTGTCGTCGACTCCAGGGTGTTAAAGAATCAGGGATGTGAATACAGATTTCCATATTTTTTGACCTCGCTGGGATCACAGGCGTAAATTACATAAATTAAATGTATTTTTCTTTATGACGGGGTTAGGGGATGTGCGCTTCCTCATCATCCAACCTGCCAACTGGATCCTTTCTATGCTCTCTACGTCATGCACACGCTTTTGTTATAAATGTGCAGAGCAACCACTTCATTCAGAACTCAATTCTGCAAGTTATCTTTATTTATCCGGAGTGTCTGTGTGTAGTGCTTCTATTTTTACCTCATTTGTAAGTCGTTTTGGATAAAAGCGTCTGCTAAATGCTTAAATGTAAATGTAAAATTGAAACCAAAAACAAATGTTTTGGTATTCAAAAAACATGGTGTCATTTTTATTGACGGTCATGTTTAATTAGTGTTTCCCACAAGATTTTAAGAGACTGTGGCGCTGATGACGTCACACACCAATTAACATATTTGTGATGTCATCACATGCGTTTGGTTTAGTGTTGGCACTTGAAATCTGTTTCGCATATACTCTCTAATCTGTCACATTATATTGTATTTTAACACAACTGAATAATATTTTCACGTATTATCTGTTCTGTTGTCGGACATGAAACGAGTATAAAATCAGGGCTCCAGACAAAAAAAATAAATTAAGGAGCCATTGGCTCCTATCGAGGAAAAGCACAGGCACCAAATTATTTTTTAAGGGCCACGTAACATGATCTTACATTTTTTTTAATGACGTACTCTTAGTTATCCTGTTGTGTGTACATCTTCCCTCTCAAAGGTTTTGCTCACAAAGTTTTTTTCAAGTTGTTTTTCCTCATAAGCAAGTCCATACAGAATCTACAGACTTTTGATGTTAATTCTGCACTACAATTTAGGAAAAATCTGCAGAAATTGTCCACAAATATAAATGTGTAAATGTGTTCAAACAGTCTTAAAATGCTGCCTGTCTAAACTGTATATTTTAATGCAGTTGATAGCAGATTTGAAACCCTTGTTAAATGAAATTATGTATTTATGTCTAGTATTAAAAAGAATTATTAGTGCTTGTGGATTTAAGTTCTTGTAACTTTGATATTGTAGACAGCGTTTGTCTTTCACGCCTAAACATCTTAACTCTTGCCTGTCTGCTGAGTGAGGCAATTTGTTTGATGCGTCAACTCGCGCTGAGTGAAGATCTGTGAATAGACTGCCACTCAGCGGTAAACAAGAGTCAACACACATTAAAGAAGTACCGCCATGGAGACGGCGACGGCTGAAGGCTCATTCTGTTTGAGTACCACTACCTACTGTACATTTACATTGAAAAGCAGTTATATGAGGTGATTTTGGCTATATTACTACTTTGTCTCATGCATCGCATATCCTTTACTGCGGTTGATCTTCTTATCAATGTGTTGTTGTGCACAATGAGTGCTTTTTTATTTTAAATACGAGTGATAGTTTTATTGTAGATCTCGTATAGCACACAAAATTCGGAGTAAATTCAGAAATATGGGAGAACACACTGTTGCTGTTACACAGAGATACAACTACAGAACACACACTGCACTGTAGGGCTGGCAAGAGCTCGCACACAGACTCACACCAATTACAAAGAGAAAGGTTGTGTAGTAAACTCTGCTACCCTTTCGTTAAGTCATGATAAACTCAATCAGCTGTCTTCTCTGTCAATAACTTCTGTGACTGTTGACGTTTATGCGGAAAGGCAAGTACACGGAGGAACACATATTGAAAACACCACCACATTTTAATTTGTTCACTGTCATGTTAGAGAGAGGCGGTGTCGAGACGCTGCACGCAACATGAGAGAGAGAGAGAGGCGCGAAAAGCTCGCAATGAATTAAGCTGTCTTAAATACTTAATTAAAAATGTAAATAGGAATCATGAAAAATCTATTTGTGGTGGCCAGTGTTGATAGTTTGGCAGGCCGCGACGAGTAATCAATGTATATAGGAAATGGACATCACAATAATATGTTGTAATGAGATTTTTTTTGGTTCGTTTTGAAACTATGGTGGAACAAATTTGACTCTGGTAGGCCCCCATAATCTAATCAATGAATGGGAAACACTGAATTAAGTGGGGAACTAAACAGCGTTTTGTAGCATGTACAGAAAATTCTAAGCCTGGGAGTTGAGACATCTATATGATATCCTTTTAAGCAATTATATACAGAGACTAAAATAGAAATGGTAATTTTACGGCCATTACGTGATTGAATGGCTTGAAACGACACAAATGGTTGATCTAGTCCTTGTCTATAAATTGCGCTGGAATAAAGCCTCTACTACATGCATGCGCATAAGGCTGGAATACACTACAAGACTTTTGCTCAGATTTTGCCCAGATTTACTGTCTGGACATTTTGCAGAAAGTCTGCGCTAGTCTGCAGATTTTTTTAAATCTGTGTTTTCCAGCCTTTAATGCTTACAGTGCTGTAAGAATTACATAGATTGTAGTGATGCGCGAGTCGGGGTTTTGTGAAATTTTATGAAATTATTTGGCCCGCACCACAACACTGTATCTATTTTTAAAACGCGCACCGCACCCGCAACCATTAAATAGACATACTAGGCATTGTAATGTAACTGAAAACAGGCTTTTTTCAGCCTAAAAGTGCTTGGAAACAGCCATTAGATTACATCGCCTTGTAAACTGGCAACAACATACACTTATGAGCTATAGAAACTTGCACTTCATGTAGCCGATACTGCTGTTGTCTCTTGCTGCAACTATTTCTGAGAACCGGTCCCAAACATTAGATTTAGCAGCTTGACCTTCTTTTCTTTTAATGATGTAAATTCCCGACCTTATTTTCTCACGCACCTCGTCTTCCATCTTCACTTTTATTTCTCCGTTTGTTTTGTTGTTGTGGCTGGCGGCGGGAGCTGCTTGGCGCTTTCATGATGTGTTCGGTTTGGGGACATCACGCAAGTTACGTTGCTACGTAGGCCTACGTATTGTAACCTTATCAAAGAACCTAATTAAATATGAAAATATATGTTCCTAAATATTTAATATAGGCTATAGGGAATTGCATGCAACATACATGTTTTTTAAATTTGTTTTTAATGACCCGCCCCGCAAATAAAGTGACAATTTCTTGCGGGGCCCGCAGGTTATGAGACGACCTACGCATCACTAATAGATTGACATCTAGCGGCTGTGTATGGAAATCTCTTGAGGCCAAAGTTTTCTTCACTTTTTGTGTTCAATTATTGCTTAATGCATTATTGCTGATGACAAAAAAAATAAAAGTAATGTACTAGTAACTACTCAAGGGATTCAGCAGGCAATTCACTGCTCAACGCATCCCTGATCTCTCTCTTACCCCTTCTTTCTCTCCCCTTTTGGAGACTGATGTCTCCAAAATTCTCCTTTCCAGCCGGCCTACTACCTGTCCCCTCGTCCCGATCACTTCCCACCTCCTACAGGATATCTCTTCGTCTCTGCTGCCCCAACTCGCACACATAAGCATACATATAAACATATAAACACCTCCATCACAATTGGTACTGTGTCCCCACCTCATTTAAACAAGCCCTTTACTCAAGAAACCAATACTCGACCCCTCAGTGGTCAGCATTTATTTATATAGCGCTTTTCACAATGTGCATTGTTCCAAAGCAGCTTTACAGGAGCAAATAAGAAAAACACAGAAAGGTAAAACACAGCACAGTGCATGGTGTTTATAGACCAAGCAAGATCATTATAATAAATAATATCTAATAAATAAATGAATAAATAATAAGTCTCCCGGTGAGCAAGCCAACACTGCACTGCTCTGCTGTGGCGAGGAACCCAAACTCCATTGATGAATAATGGAGAAAAAAAACCTTGGGAGAAACCAGGCTCAGCCGGGAGGGCCAGATCTCCTCTGACGTGTCATAGCTGCACTCAGTGACCCCGACCAAAGCCACCGAGCAACGTCCACGAAGAACAGGGAGAGCCCACTCCTGCCTTTCCTTTCAAAGGCCCTCGAAAGGGTAGTTTAAAGCAGGAGCAAACAATACATCATCGCATTATCCCTGCTTAACTGTTGATTAACTTGTCGTTTTTTGACAAGTTGACCATGGTAAGCTTGAGAAGCCAGCATATTTAACATTGTTTTGACAATGCATGAAACACTGTCCCACCACCCCTTTATTGGTTTTTATTTCATGTGACATCACCTGGTCACAGCATATTTCTCAACTAGTGAAAAAGGTTCAGCAGAGATTATTTTTCTTAAGGAAACTGTAAAAGTACTAGGCATTTTTTATCCTCACAGAGTTTATCCTCCACTATAGAGTTTATTCTCCTACTGCATAGTGTGGTATGCCAGCTGCACTGCTGCCGATCAGAGAGAACTTGAACATGGGGTTAACACATTGGTGTTGAGCTTCCAAACCTGAGTGAAGTTTACACGATAAAAAACAGAAAATTTATTCATTTGGTTCTTGAAAGGTTTCACGTACACACGGCAGCATTATCAAAATGATCTGCATTTACATGCATTCTGGAAAACGAATAAAAACTATGTATTATGCACGCCAGGCCAGTGGATGGTGCTGTTGCGCTATAAAGAAACCCTATGTGCTTGCGCACATCCGCATACACTGTTTTAATGCAAAAAGCGTTTTTGGTACACTTTGTCAGCGTGTATGTGTGTTTATAGTAGTGTGCATATAAAATACTATGTCTCCGCTGGTTGTAGTTGTGCAGTAAATCTACTATTTGCTGGAGAAATGATAGTATGTCATGACTTTCTCATGTAAGTGAATAGCCAAAACGGATAAAAAGTTTTCAGTTTTTTTAGTTCAAAACGGTCTGGTGTAAACTGCATCTTACACTAGTCGGCTCCAGAGGAGAGCGGGGAGTATTGCCAATGATTTAACCCATCCAGGACATTCCCTGTTTGAACCCCTTCCATCCGGCAGACGGTATAGGACAATACAATCATGTACAAACAGACTGAGCTCTTCTTTCTAAGAGCTGTAGCCTCTATCACCATAAATGATTAATGTGTCCTTGTAACTTGTTTTTAATTATTTGTAGCATGATATGCACTTTTGATTTTTAAAATAAAATGTCACCCTGTCTGAGAAAACCAGACTAAAGTCTAAAAGCATCAAAGGTTTACCTTTTAATTTCACTATGCTTTCAATCTTTGACACAACCTTACTTAGTCAATATTAAAGACACCATGACTATATTTTCACAGAATGTTCTTTACATTAAGTTATTTTCTGTAGAAAACAGTTAATCACAAAAAACTAAAGATTTTAAAAAATCTTTTTAAAAGCGAAAGAGCTATTCTGTCAATCACGATGATAGGGCTTAAATTGCTTTGGCCTAAATGTGTGTTGTGATGTTATTTATGTGGTTGCAGTTATCAGAGATTCTGTCAGAAGGCTCTGTACCCTTTGATGCTGCGGCTGACACTCCAGTACATGAGCAGAGGACTGAAGCTTTGATCAGGATTCAAGACTGTCTGATTTCGCGCTCTGGACCTGAAGCACTGAGTTTGCTGCGTGCTGCACGGTAAGATCTCAAAGCATGCTGCCATCTGAACCTTGTGGAGGATAAAACAAGCAAATGTAGATCTCTTGTTAAGTGGTCCGCTGATGGGTCTCAGTCAATTTCTTTTATGAACAAAACCTTACAAAAAAGTTAAAACAGTGTAGATTCATTGTAGAATTTTTTTATTTCGCATTATTTTGCGATCTTTTTTTGTAGTAATAATTATAGACTGTTTTACCGGCAACAACATAAACAAACGAATGCACGCTTTTGTGGGCCAAATTTAATTTGCGGTACACATCAAGTCCCTGTAGATTATGTCTGGTAACAAGCAAAAGAAATAAGTAAATTACAAAAAAGCCATAGATTGCGCTTTATCTAAAGGTTTTGTGAAGAGATAAAGATTAATATACAACAAAATTAATATACATTAATAAGTAGGGATGTAACAATATCAACATCTCACTGTACGATAATACCTCTGTATAAAGTCCACGGTACAATGTTTATTGCAATAGTTAAAATGACAAATGATGACTTGGAAACGTGCCATAAGCATCCTCTTTACTTTATCCTCTAATCATAACTGTTGCTTAGAGTTATGCGTTGTAGTATGAGATAGGTCAAATGACCTAAAAATCCCTTTAATAAAATAATTTCACCAGATGGACCTTGCCAAAGGTAACATCTATTATTTTCTCTAACTTTCTCCATGTTATGCCCGGAAGACCTATCGTTTCAAACATTCATGTGACCACGATAATATTGAGACAATTTTGCTATTGCGATAACACGACATCGATAATATTGTTACATCCCTATCAATAACACTATAATCTTTCCTGTGTAATTTTAGATATATTTAAAAGTCTAGTAAAAATGTAGATACATTAATGCTTATTCACATGTTTTAATGTCAAGCTGTCATGTGTTGAATAAATAAGTGAAACTGATGTAAGCTACTGTACATTTTTAAATTGCACAGATTAACATTCACAGTGCAATACTCACTACTTCACTACTATTGAGTACTTTTAAAAGAGCCACTTTTAGCTCATACTTTAGTTTAGTCCCAAATGACATACTATACACTATGCACTTAAACTATGCACTATTTAGTGTATGAATTTAAGAAGAGTAGTATTGTCCCAAATGGAATACTATTATACTAACCGCAAGTATATGCTGTTTCCAGACGAGGGCACATGACGTCAATCGCACAACACAATGAGTGTCAATAAAATGTATTTGTACATTGTTTATTTAATGTAATTTCCATCTGTTTTGTCCAGCATGATTTCAGTCACCATCAGATTAAAGCGTAATTACACCGCAGGAGAACTTTGCTCAAGCAGTGTCTGATAGCCCCACCGCCCTTACGTAGCGAAACTGCGAACGTTAAGTGCGTGAAGTATCCAGAGTTCCACACTTCATATTTTCGGATGAATGAGTGCATCATTCTTCAAGACTTCAAGACATTTACTTTTATTCTACTCATACTACATTTTTGGGAATTAACGGTACTTTTACTTGAGTACAATTTTTCAGTACTCTTTCCACCCTGTGGCGGGTGTAAATTTTTAATACTGTACATGAAATGATAGCTAACAATAGATGTATGGGAACTTTAATTTAGAAAATTGAGAGATTAACAAATCTACAATACAGGAACAGCATTCTTTATTCTATAATGTTTTATAGACAAATGACAGACAAAAAAAGATGATTTGAAACCAGTGCCTTGAACTCTGATTTCCCTGGAGATAGACAGGTTGCTTATAGGATCAGTTAAAATACCATCTTGCAATGAATGTCAATCTGTTTCCATTTGCCTGTTTCTAAATAGAATAACATGTAGATTTGTGTTTTGCTTGAAATTACATTAATAGGACTAATACAGTTGTTGTAATTGCCGAATTTAAGTCAGTATTTAGTTAGTCAGATCAGAACATCCATCTTATGTTTTTTAGGGAGAAAATATATTTGATTCACTTAAATATTAGTGCCTCCCGATACGATACATATCACGATAGATGGGTCACGATACAATATATTGCTATGTATTTCGATACGATACATATTTGCGATATGTTGCAATACTTTAAATAGAAAATGTAAAAAGTAGAGCTAGAAATACAACATGCTGTGCACCACCGGGGGTGTTCTGTAAGGATAAGTGTAAAAACATCCCTTACCTCTAAAGAGTGGCCATGATGTGCTATGCATGGACCTTTAGATCAGAGGTTTGGGTTCTCAAACTGTGGATTGTGCCCCTCAAGTGGGTAGCACAGGGGAATAAGGTGGCTCACGCAAGTCACTTGGCTGTTGTGGTGCATTACAGTTAAAACACTGAACATGGGCAGTATAAAACCTCTGCTTCATCCGTGCTGTAAATGCGCCGGTGTCACATCCGTGAAAGCACAATAAATGTCATTGTTACTTTTCTTAATAAACTTTTTGTCTAATGCACTGCAGTAGCCAAGTGACTTGTGTCATGACTTGCGAAGCCTACAAACAGCATTATTTTATATAACTCATTACTCCATTACTTAATTTGAAAACCAAAGCACACCCACACATCAGCTCTGAGAGCTCCAAGCATTCTTATTTTTCGCCATGCTCTCTTCCACTTATTTTTGGCCGTATGTATGACATGATTTAAAAGAAAATATCGATAGTAGAGGTATCACTATCGATACACTATTGAAAAAAAAAATTGCCGATAGTTACATGTATCGATATTTTTGCACAGCCCTATTAAATATGTCTTAAAATTGTATTCTTAAATTTTCAATCAATTACATTTTGGAACTACAAATGTAGTGTACTACAAAAGTGGAATGAGAGTTCACCATAGTCTAGACTCTAGAAAGCAAACACTGAAGTCTTTATGGCTCTTTACTATTTAATACTATTTACAATATTTACTTGATTTGTGTTCTGATGGCAATTGTTGTACAACATGCTATTTAGTTATAGTCAATTATTAATGATAGCTCAAATTTTATTTTTAAAGTATCAAAATTATCCCCAAAAAACAACCTTGTTGTTCATTCTCTCCTTTGCTTACTCCAGCTTTAATCCTCCTAGTAGCATGGCCTTGTAAACTAACAGTACTGTTTAGCGTGTTGACAAAATGTTTATATGCTCTCCTAGTTGTAAGTCGCTTTGGATAAAAGCGTCTGCCAAATGAATAAATGTAAATGTAAAATTTGCCATATCAAATATTTGATTCCAAAACAAAGGTTTATTCTTATACCAAACTGTAAACAATTTTGTGTTCTGTTATGTGGTTCAAAGTAAAATAAATCAAGGCTCTATATATTTATATAGTATAAATGTGTGTCTCACTAATTCCAGATACTCAATATTACTGTTTGTGCAATTCAAAGGAAAATGTTAGTACATGTCTTGACTTTGTTGTACGCCCCTGCATCGGTCACATCTGTTGTTCTGTCAATCAGGTCGGTGTGGCCTGAAGGAGACACCTTTGGATCTGTGGAAGTGGGACCTGAGGAGGAACTAGCTCTTTTGAAACGGATACTATTTACTAATCTCCCACGTAAGAAGGCCATGATCAACAGCTCTACACTACTGTATACTACTGTCCTGATAATTAACAAATGTCCATAATCAATAATAGTGCACTGTTCTGCAGTGGTCATACTTATGCTATGTCTTACTCAATATCATTTGGAGTCTGCTGGACTTTGTTGTTTGTACCATCAGGTCCTGTTGATTCTGCTCTGGAGGATGATGGGATTGATTTGGAGGAGGAGGATGAACTAGAGTCTGTCACAGTGTCCGAGTCAGAGTTCAGCTTCTTAGACTTCATTAAAAGGTTAAAGACAATAGAAGTGAAAGTGATCTTAATTATTTAACTGTGTTAACAAAATACTAAGGTAAATTGTCATACAATGATGAACAAAAAGACAGGAGATAATAGAATGAATAATTATTAAATTGTACTTTCTAAATGTACTTTGGCTCATTGATTTCAAAGTTTTATTTTTACATTGATGTGAAAGTGGGCTTGTTTTCAAACCATACATTGCCTTTGAAAGATTCAGCAGAACCTAGCCGTGGATTGTTAAGCTTTGAGACGTCATATGGAAGACAACCAATTCAAAATGTTGATAAAGTGTTTGATATTCAGCATTATTTATTTTGCCCAAACCATTGCATGTCATTGTATCGTAGTGTATTTTAAGCACTTAAATGCTGATTTATTATGAGGTTCTATCTGACATTTTTGTCAAAATTGAGTTATTCACATATTCTTTTTCTGTGACCTTTGGGCCAAGTACACACTGCAGATAAATTTGGTTGTCACTTCCCTTTTAGTGCTTAATCCTGTTCTGTTCACACACAGTTAACTAATTTACAAGAGTGACAACCGCATTTACCAAAATTAAACGCAGTGTGTACTAGGGCTGGGCGGTATGACGGTATATGCTGTCACCGCAGAATAAAATGTCAGATTTTTCTATTCTGTGTATTCCGTGGAATGTAAATAAGTAGGTGTGGTTAACTCTCCACTCTGCAAGTTGGGCGTTATGATGACAAAACGTGAATTAATCCACCCATAACAAATGAACAAATCAAATATTCTTTTGACCTTCTTTCAGTCTAGTTTCGTGATCCACTCCAGTCCGGCGCTTTCTCTCTCACCCGCAGGGATTTGCGCTACATATAAAAAAACGAATTCTCGCGTATTTCAGAAGTCAGATCGCTTTGTAAAGCTTTTAATAACTTTCATAACCTGCCTACATTTTAACTATGGTGAGCATTTAAATAAACTGTAATAAATTAAATCAAAATTAATCGATCAATCGAAAAATTAGCGAGATTGGGAAATTAATGGGAGATTGTTCATTACAATTCATAAATCTAATCCCCTCCTTTCTTCTAGCCTAGTCTGATGTGATTGGTCAGATGGTCTAGTCTGCTGTGATTGGTCTACCGCGAACGAGGCTCACGAGCTATAGTGTTTGGGGGAGAAGAGTGAAGTTTTGGTGGGCAGTCCTAGCCAAAACGTAGGCGGGGACAATATGTAACTTTGTTATTCATTCACCTTTGGATTTACAACTTGGCAGAGTGCTTACTTTCAAACACGGCTACATTACACCAGTGTTAATTTTAAATTTTGATTTAGTTTTAGTCATAGTCTTTTGACGAAAATGCAATTTAGTTTTAGTCGCATTTTAGTCAACCCCATCATTTTAGTTTTAGTCTAGTTTTAGTCGACGAAATATGAAAAACATTTTAGTCGAATAAATATACATTATATTTAGTCTACTAAAATCTAAATGGTTTAAATCATTTACTTGGTGTAATTATATGTTCTATACAAAGATTCAACTGTTTTTACATAATTTACTTCACCTTAGGATGAAATTAAACCAGGTCATTACCTTTATTTTTCAGAAAAATTCAGTAACTAGATTTGCAGTGTTTACTCTTTCACGTGTTTTGAATGGGGCTAGCTGCTAAAACCGCTAGCCCTGCAGTAAAGGGACAGTGTTACCTGAAATTGTGGTTGAAAATCAGCAAACGGATAAGCCCAAAATAAACCTAAAAAACCAACATAATTTCTATTTAATACGACCAAAAAACCGCTACACCCTGCTGTCAGCTTTATTAACTCCATAAAGTATCTAAAGCTTTATGAATGATGACCAAACCACAAACACAAAACATTTATAAATATGAGAACATGGCAACACTGCGAGAGCGCTCTGTGAAGCAGCCCTGCGACGACAAACAAAACACGGCATCTCTCTTGGCGGTATTTTAGCTCAAAATGTGCAACCTAACTAATCTTTACCGGAAAACAGAATGCCAAGGTCTACCAAGGTTATTTTAGTTTACTTAAATTAAAACTATGAAAATGTTTCTGTTCATTGAAATCAAATCAAAAATGTTTCTGTTCATTGAAATCAAATCAAATATTGACCTAAAAATTATTGTTAAAACTTAACTAAAGGAAAAATTTAAATGTTGCCTCAAAAATAAACTGAAATCAGTTCAAAGCACTAAAATTATAATAATAAACAAAAATAAATCTTATATAGCAAAATAAAAAATAAGCCAATAAATTATAAAACTACAAAAGCATATACCAAAAGTTGCTATAACTTTAAAATTTACACAGAAATTTAAAATATTGATCAAACTAAATAAAACCAAAATCAAAACTATAATAACTCTGTGGTCAGCGCTTTGCTATAGTTATTAATTCCCGCTCCGTTCACACGTGGAACGATCGTTTGGTGAATTCACTCCGGCATTTAAATATGGTTGTCACTCCTGAAACTTTGCAAGTGTGTAAGTGGTCATTTACATTGTGATGTTTTTTCTTAACGTTGTGTACATCCTGGGACTTAGAAAACAAGGTATAACTGAAGTTAAATGGAATGAGAAAAACTTGAAAGCTCTGTATCTCAAAACTGCTCAGAATGCAGATAGAACCTTATAGTTCCAAGATGACGAAATGTCAAAAAATTCATCCTAAATTCACACAGCTTATACAGTACTTGACTACATGATAGAAGGACCATTCACATTTTGTCTGAACTCCCATACACAGGTTTGCCAACCCAAATGTTGTGCGTCCATACTTCATCCTGCTGCGCTCGTACTCACAGAATTCTGCTCCTACCAACCACTGCATCATCCGAATGCTTCACAGACTGGCTGTGGATCTGAACATGGAGGCTTTATTCTATCAGCTGTCTGTCTTCTGTGTCTTTAATAAGATTCTTGAAGACCCAGCAGCGGAGGTCTATCAGGTGACACAACACACTTTACACTGAAGCACCAATAGATGTGATAGATGTCACTGAATTCCGTTTGATATCTGGTTAAATATTTTTGTTATTTTGTTCCTGGCAGGAGCTGGTTACTTTTGCAAAGTTTGTTCTCAAGCGCTTTTTCACGTTTGCTGCGAAAAACAGCAAAGCGTTTGTGGAAATGCTTTTTTGGAAGAATGTGGGTGTTGTGAGAGAGATGACAGAGGACTATAGTAAAGATGGGTAAGACTCCTTAACAAAACACATTCACAACACAAGAAAGATCTGGTGAGTAATTTTTTTCATACGTCCATGTTTGATTAGTGAGGGGTGCAAGAAAAAAGTCAAGTGGACAACTGAGGAAGATCAAGAACTTGGGGATCTGTATGAGAAGCACAATGACTCCGGAGGTGAGAATACACGCATGGCATTTCTCATTTGCTTGGTTGGAAGTTTTTGTAATCTCCAAATTTCTGTTTGTCAGTGCCAGATATCGTTGAGACACTGATACCGTTGCTGAGCAGCACCCGTACGCGGCGAGAGGTGGTTTCTCAGATGGTGGTGTTAGGCTTGGTTGACAGTGTCAAGGATTTGAAGAAGGAGAGGTAATTAGAGGCAATTCTAATGTTAAATCTGTCATTTGATATCATTAGTGCCTTGAAGTTGCAGCATTTGTCAAGTAGGGCTGTGTATTGGCAAGTGCCTCCCAATACGATACATATCACGATAGATGGGTCACGATACAATATATTGCTATGTATTTCGATACGATACTTTTGCGGGAAATTGCAATACTTTAAATAGAAAATGTAAAAAGTGTAAGCACAATAAATGTCATTTTTACTTTTCTTAAAACTTTTTGTCTAATGCACTGCAGTAGCCAAGTGACTTGACTTGCAAAGCCTACAAACAGCATTATTTTATATAACTCATTACTCCATTACTTATTTTGAAAACCAAAGCACACCCACACATCAGCTCTGAGAGCTCGAAGCGTTCTTATTAGGGCTGTCAAAAGATTAATCGCGATTAATCGCATCCAGAATAAAAGTTTGTGTTTACTTAATATTTATCTGTTTACTGTGCATAATAATTTTGTATTTATTAACACATACACATCCATGCATATATTTAAGAAAAATCTAAATATTAATAAACATTTATATTAGGGCTGTCAACGTTAACGCGTTAACGCATGCGATTAATTTTTTCAAATTAACGCGTGAGAAAATATTTATCGCAATTAACGCAGCATCCGTTTGTTTTGACATCCTTTGTCTAGCGTTACATTATGTAATCACGCTCTTATTCGTGTACAGGCTTTTAAACCACTTAAGCGCGATTTGAAACAGTTGCTTTGAGGCGTTCAATGAAGATAGACAGCTTCTAAACTGTGGGACGCGGCAAAACGCAATGCGAGGTCCAGTCTGGTGTGTACAGTAACGGCTGCGTCGGTGAATCTCTGTCAGACAGCGCATCCGTGTTAAATTCTCTTTCGTGCTTGAATGGATAATCCACACAAGATTGTCAGAAAGCCCGTTTTGTCGAACATTTTCTTAAGCACAGACTTCAAAGTGTAAAATAAAATCTTAAATGAATGCAAAGAGTTGTGAAAATGGGAGTGCGGTGACGGTCAGATCTGCGTACTGAGACAGCTCTTAAAGGGGCCGCGCTCTTAAACGTGCTGCTGTGACTCCTGTCACTAATGTTAATCAAAGAACAAAATAAAAGAAGAAATCAATGTGATTTTATAGCTTTAATGAGAATTCTTCTGCATTTAATTTATAATTTAGCATTAAAGACTGTAAAGTGTCCTTCAATTTCCTACATGAGCTCTCAATTATACTGTTGAATGGCTATAATTAATGTTAAAATAATCCATTTAATAGAGACATCAGTTACAATACTAATATCAAAATGTTAGCTTTCATAAAATGATGCTGTTAAAGAAATATGTTGTTTCTACATCAATTTGAAGATTAAATGTGAAATTATTAAAATGTAAAAGTATATTTTAAAATATAATTGTTGTGTGCGATTAATCGTGATTAATCACAGAAAAAATGTGTGATTAATCCGATTAATTTTTTTAATCGATTGACAGCATTAATTTATATATAATTTCAATTATTGGTAAATATAAATAAATACATGTAAATATTTCCTAAATATGTAAACTTGTGTATGTGTTTGTATTTATAAATACAAAATTAATATGCACAGTACGTAGACATATGTTGTGTAAACACAAACTTTTATTCTGGATGCGATTAATCGCGATTAATAGTTAATGTATCGATATTTTTGCACAGCCCTATTGTCAAGCTGTGTCCGTGTATTGACATCTGTTCCCACAGGAAAGGAACACGTATCGTGCTCTGGACTGAAGAACAGGAGCAGGAACTCCAGACACTCTTTGAGGAGTACAGAGACTCTGATGGTAGTGTAAATGTAGTTCTACAATATCATGAAATTTCAGAATAGAGATTTTCAGGCCTGTCAATAGTTATGGAATTATGATTTTTGAACTGTTTTGTTCATTTTCTACTTGAGCACACATCCGAGCACACATCCGGTCCTAGCTCATGATAGACCTTGGAAAGCTTGCTCAGGTCTGTTTGATCAGGGTTGGAGCTAAACTCTGCAGGAATTTGGCCCTCCAGGGCATATGGTCTATAGAATGATGCACTACATTTAGCATTTTTATGCATTTGGCAAACGCTGTTATTCAAAACAACTTGCAGTGCATTCAAGCTATACATTTTTTAGTGTGTGTGTTCCCTGGGAATTAACCCACAACCTTTTGCTATGGTAACGTAATGCTCTACCACTGAGCCGCAGGACTGGTTGATGTGCAATTATGACCGCTCCATCTATCAGTTTCAAACGATCTCCAAATCCAGCGTTATATCCACCGTTTATAACAGCCATCACTGAAATGCCGTGAACAAACAAACACATCTCGACTTCTCTCTCTATCGCAATAGTAACAAGCTGCAGCTGCAGGCCCACAGTGCAGCCAATCTTGATGGTAGGCGGGTCTTCCTCGCTCATCGGTTGACGCGTAGGCGGGCTATTTCTTTCGCCTTGCCAGGCGTGCTTTTCCAGGAGACTTGCCTAATATGGGACTAAGAAAAGTTGTTACGAAACAGGTTTTCATGTTCGATTTCACTTTACGAAACCTATACGAATGCTGGGGGAGTATATCTAGCACAGGAATACTATGTAATTCGTTCAACTCGTTTTTTGACAAGTTGACCATGTCAAGCATGAGAAGACAGTAGGTTTAACATTGTGAATAAGTCAATGTAGCCGTTTTAGCTGTTGATAAAATAGTGATGAACTTAGCTTACCTAATATGATCCTCCACCAGATCTATCAAGATCAAACCCACGAAATGAGTCATTTAAAACATCGATTTCAGTCAGGGAATTAGTTTAGCTCAAAGGAAAATACGTATTATAACATCATTAAATATACATATTTTACAGTTTCTGATTAGCAGTATACAGTGTAGCAGTGATAATAATACTTGTATGTATTCGTCCAGCAAATGCATCAATGATATTATACACTTTATCTCAAGGCCCATAAGTAACACGACTTTATCAAACAGGATTTAGAGCATGTGTAGCATAGATCGAAAACACAGTTTAAGTGAAAGAGTATGTGAGCGTTGAGCACAGAACACCTATCATAAGTGAATATATGGTTTATTAAACTCTACTCTACATGGTGCGACATAACGATCGCTAAACAAAGACAATACATGAGAGAGAGAGAGAGAGAGAGAGATAGAGAGATTTTTGACCACAACTTTTATTAACAATATTATTACATCAAAGACAAACAACACAAAACAAAGCAAAAAAAGTAAATAAAAAAATATATATACTCAACACCACAACAAAGTAAAAATTAATTCTCCTTCCACCACGGCACAAACAACATTATTACAACACGACTGAAACTCAAAAGTTTCCAAGTCCTTCATTGCTTTATAGTACTTAAACTCAACAACAATTCTTGATTTTACATATGCTTTGAAAAGAGGCCTGATATCTTGACCATTCCTATTTTCTATTTTGTTTTTCCTTGTCATATAAATGGCAAGTTTGGCTTCCCCAATCAGAAAATTGGTTAGCTGCCATTGTATACTGTTTTTTTTCATTGTATCCTGCACCCAAAACAAACGCATTCAATGTAAAATGAACAACACAATTTAAAAGCACTTGACTCAACAAAGTGAAAAGCGGAGCGAGTCTGGAACACTCTGTAAAACAGTGAAAAATAGTTTCCCTTAAGCCACAGAAGACACACTTATCCGTAACATTGGAATTTATAACAGACACAAATACATTAACGGCTGCAGCACCGTGTAATAGCCTCCACTGTAAATCACCTGAACGCTTATTCAAAGGTGGTTTGTAAAGCACCCTCCAAACTGGGTTAACATCTTCTCCCAACCCAAGCTTATCCCTCCATACTGTGTCAACCCTCCCATTCAAAGCAGCTTTATTTAAAGTTTTAACAAAACACTTGTACATTACTTTACCCTCAATTGTCTTTAAGTCCAATTTTTGTATTTCATCGATGTTCAACAGCTTTCCAGAGACATCTTTCAAATCTGGAGTAATCCCATGTACTGGAAAAGGGTCTCTTTCGTCAGGAAATAAGATACCTGACCCATACTCCAAAAGCAGAGCAAATTCCTCTTGGTCAAGCTTTTATTTCCATAAATCCAGTATTGTCTGAGTATGGCGAATTGATCTCTGTCCCAGCAAGTTAGCCACTGCTTTTAAGTTGTTAAGCTCAGATCCAGCCACGCTGACTACATTCTTCAGCTTAAAAGATTTACTGATAGACAGCATTCGCATGAGTCCCGACACATCATTAGTAATATATAGACGAGACCCTTTAATGAGCGGTTCCTCCAGCAGCCAGAAGAGAGAGTCTGTTGTCTCCGGTCTATCCAGAGTGAAATAACCCCAGATTTTAAAAAGTCCTCTATAAAAAGAAGGTAGTCCATTCAGACACAGTTTTTTTTGGATCCATAAGAAAAAGAGCACTGTCTAGTCCAAGTCCATCCACTTTTTGAAGAATCACTTTGGTCATATTTCGCCACACTAAATCTGTAGAGCCTGTTAAAAACTTTTGCACAAACTGTAGTCGAAAGGTTGCCATCCTACTTGCAAGATGCACCAAGCCTTGACCTCCTTCCTCTTTCGGCAGGTAACGTACACTCTTAGGAACCCAATGGAATTTGTCCCAAAAATATTCACAAGAATTGTTTAACCGCGACAGTAAACCAACAGGTGGGTCACGCCAGCTTATGCCAAAGTGTAGATGCGACCAGATTATTAGCTATAAGCACTCTTACTCTGAAAGATAGCTGTGAATGAATCCACTTCCATTTGGCTAGTCTGCCCTCCACTCTTTCCACAAGGCCTTCCCAGTTTTTCTTTTGTAAAGTCTCGTCTCCAAGGTAAACTCCTAGATACTTAATTTCACTCTTTTTCCAAGTCATTCCTCCAGGTACAGTAGGAAGACCCTGTTCCCATTTTCCGACAGCCACAGCATCACTTTTTTCCCAATTTACCTTGGCAGCTGATATGATTTCAAATTCTTTGACAACAGATTCTAAATTATTAATATCCTGTTGCCCATTGACCATAATAATGACATCATCAGCATACGCAGACACTTTGTAATGAACATCATGACAACACGATGATCCTTTAATTTTAGATCTTAGTTTGCTTAACATGGGTTCTATTGCCAAAGAGTATAACATGCCTGATAATGCACAGCCTTGTCTTATCCCTCTATATACATTAAAAGGGGTACTTAAACCACCATTAAACTTTAAAACACTTTCAATGTCCTGGTATAACACCTTAATCATAGAGACGAATTTTGAACCAAAACCAAAAGCCTTAAGAGTCTTCCAAAGGTAGTTATGTTCGACTTTATCGAAGGCTTTTTCTTGGTCAATAGAAATGAGGCCCAGATCAACACCTAAAAAATCAGAAACCTCAAAAACATCTCGAACTAAGGAGACATTATCCATTATTGACCTGCCAGGCACACAGTAAGTCTGGTCAACACAAATGATCTGCTCCATCACGCTCTTCAACCTATTGGCCAGAGTCTTTGAGAACATTTTGAGATCTGAGCATAATAAACTTACAAGGATGCCAGTTCTTGATTTCCTGTAAATCTCCTTTCTTTGGCAGTAGGGTGATTACAGCTCGTCTGCAACTCAAAGGCAATACATCTTCAGCTAAGCTCTCATTCAGAACAGTCTAGCATGTCTTCACCCACATCTGTCCAAAAAACCTTATAAAATTCGACTGGAAGCCAATCGATACCAGGTGCCCTGCCACTCTCCATATTCTGAAGAGCAGCATGAAGCTCCTGTCCAGACAACGGTCTTTTCAGCTCAGCCTTGGACTCCTCAGAGATATTACCAATGTCTTCAAAGAAACTGGCACATAACTCTTCATTATCCATGTATTGAGTGTTATACAGCCCAGCATAGAACTCTTTGCCTAATATCAGATGGTGCTGTTAGCTCCTGCCCATTTTCAGAGCGCAAGGAGTGAATGCAACGACGCTGACCATTTTTCTTTTTCCAGGCTAAAAAAGAACTTGGATGGAGCATCCATTTGTGTTAAGTTCTGAAATCGTGACCGTACCAGAGCACCTTGTGCCCTGATGCCTAACAAGTCAACAAGACGAGATTTCAATCTTTCCACAATCCCACCATTGCCTCAAATTTTCAAAACATTGTTTTCTCAACTTAAAGTTGTTCCAAAAAAAACCTAAAAACATCCTTAAAATTAACATCATTCAATAAAGAAGTGTTAAGATGCCAGCATGCACTCCTAACTTTTAAATTTGCTATAAAAAATTGACATGTGACTAGGCAATGATCAGTAAAACCAACAGGGGCAATATCACATGTCTTAACAATAATTAAAATGATGCTTAAAACAATAAAACCTATCAAGTCTTGCCAAGGAAATATAATTTCCTCTAGTGTGGGCCCAGGTATACTGTCTTGTATTACCATTGAATTCTCTCCAAATATCACAAAGACTATGGGTTTCTGACAGTTCTCGTATAACATGACTAGATGCAGCATGAGGTTCCATATGATTCCTATCCATAACATCATCTTCGGTGCTGTCGGATTGAAATCCCCACCCAAAAGCAAATATTCTTCTGAGCTACAGTTCTGTATAGCTGTGTTAACATTTTTAAAGAAACAAACTCTTTCAGCACCATTGGTTGGAGCATAAACATTAAAAAAGACAATTATAAACTTTTCAAATTGTGCCCGTACAACAATAAGTCTCCAAGGAATCACCCGTTTAATTTCGCAAGAGATGGGCAAAAAGTTCTTTGCAAAGAGAATGGCTGCCCCTCCCCTTGTGGAACTCATATGTGTAAATAACACCTCACCCTCCCATTCCTTCCTCCAATCAATCTCATTTAAGTTATCGCTATGCGTTTCTTGAACAAAAGTTACTTGTAAATTCTTATTCTCAAACACTAAAGCTGTTTTATCAATACTCCGGGCTCCATTTAAATTAAGAGTACCCACATTTACCTTACTCATGGGAAGAATGATGTAAGGAACAACAGAAATAAACAGCACCAAACAAAAGAGGAACGAAAGATCATGTTGTTTCAAAGCCATCGTCCATTTTAAGTTCGTTTCAGTTTTGAAACAAATTTCCTAAGTCTATAGACTTATTGTACTGTAAACTGCTTTTTGCCTTCACCTCTCAAAAGTACTGTAGTTGACTCAAGAAACATCCTGTGATCAGGAAAATAATCCGTAATCCTAACTTTTTTTAATGTTTTTTGTCTTCTGCAAAAAATACCTTATTTTATCAAAGGTGTAAGCACTACGTCCATTTCTCCTGCTTTTGATTTCAACTGCATCACTATCTGAGTCATCCAATGTGCTGCAATCAGTATCGTCATGTTGCATTTCTGCAACCTGCTCAACTTCCCCTTTTTTGACACTTGGTACAAGCCTCTTTCTTTTAGTTATAGGAGTTTTAAAGATTGCCTCATCACTCACTTGTTCAGTGTCCATTTTCTCCAGTATTGATTCTGCCACAGCAGCAACTTCATCAGGCCTAAAATCATTCTTTCTCTCTTCACTTTCAGCACTGAAAGGTTCAACACTACCACCAGCTTCATCCACATTGTTCCTAGTATTATCAGATTCGATTGTGCTTTTTCCACTCTCTGCAGCCTGCTCCTGTGCCTCAACATTATTTTTCACCCCAATGCCAGTCACATCAGTTCTTTCATTGTCACCAGTAGATGTATCAGTCACATTAACTCTAGCATGTTCAGGTTCAGAGTCAGATACAATCAGAGGTGGACAGTAACGAAGTAAATTTACCTGAGTACTGTACTTAAGTACACTTTTTGAGTATCTGTACTTTACTTGAGTATTATTTTTCTGAGTACTTGTACTTTAACTTCACTACATTTGAAAGACAAATATCATACTTTTTACTCCACTACATTTATAAAAGGTCCAAAAGTAGAATATGGTTTTTATGCAGCGGGGTTTCCTGTGTGCGCAATTTATCTGGCTTGCGATCTGCCAGGACCTTTTACTGTTGCAAAGTATTTCAGTTTTTATAAGCTTGCGGTTTTCCAGTAAGCTTTGAATGGCCATTTGGCAGATTTTTTTAACGCAAATCTGGCAACTCTGGGATTTTCCCCGCTAAACTAATGTAAACGTAGGCGCTGCTACACCATTGATAGTGCTCTAAAAAGGGAAATAGAACAATAAAAGACGAAAAAGGCACGTGTTATAGTGTGGTGTAATCATCTGTGGGTTACGATCAGTCAAAGATCGTAGAAACATTGTCATGAAAATGATCGGCATAACAACTAAATGGTAAATAAGCATCACATACACCTTGAGCTACGCGTGCGTGTTAACTTCTGATCTGCTGCTATATCATTTAAAACGATTTGGAAAATGAATGATGTTTTTACTGAAGTAACTATAGTTGAAGTATTCCTGTTGAAATAAAAACAATAGAACCCTGCCCAAAATACAACAGAAAATGTAATGGATTTAATGATAATAATGGGAATTGTACTATGGATACTTGTTGTCTACTTGTATGTGATGGATTCTATTGGTGGGATGGTAAATCCTATTGGAATAAAACCCAAAACACACTACAAAGAGGAATTTAATTTAAAAATCTCATTCTAATTAAAAAATTAATTGACTTTTTTCAGCAGGGATGGTATTTGCAGTAAAAGTACACAATCCACAAATTTACCATTTTCTATATATAGGAACCATACTCCAATTAATAATCTTTAGTAAAACCACAGGTCTAATGTGGCCTCCATGCCCACACTCAAAACATTTCTTAGTCTCAGAGGTTGCAAATACCACATAGTCAAAGCCATCAATTCTAAACTTAAAAGCCACTTTCATTTCTTCAGCATCGTTATTCAAAATCATGTAGATTTGTCTTCTAAAACAGACAACGTGTTTAAGCAAGGGGGACTTACAATTTAGAGAGATTCTTTTCATTTGTGACACTATTTTACCATGTCTTGACAGTTCTGTTATAAGCAGTTCGTCCTTAATAAATGGGGGGACATTTGACAATATGATTTTCTTTGCCGGTTGAACTAAAGGCATTACTGGCGTGAAAGTTTCTTGTATAACAACTCCCTTTTGAACAACGCTGTTTACTTTCTCCATGCTGTTCAAGAAAATTACAAATGCACTATTCATACGAGAAGCCGACATAATGCTGTCGTATCCAACCACTTTTCCAACCGCTAAACTGCATTCCTCTACTGAACACCTTATCACAGGTGCGATTTTTACACCATGCCTGCTTGAAAGTTGCTCAAAACTCAGCCTCTCCGGTGCCGCCATTGCCGACCAGCGCGCGGTGGTAGACGGCTTTCCGCAACTCAGCGAGTTACTCTAAGTACGTAACGTTATTTTACTCAAACGTAAAAGCAACTAGTGAAAAAAGAAAAAACCTTGACACAGTCCAGTTCACAACAAGAAAGGTGCTTTAGGATAGAAAAGATAAACTCATGCGAGAGAGAGAGAGAGAGGGCGGGCATGGCAGCAAGGCAGGTAAAACATTTCTAAAGCACCAATACAATCATCTTTAACCAAGAGGCACAAACTTAACGCAGGTATTCTATATACTGTATATAAACGGATACTTGCAAGCTCTGTGCTGGAAAATATCCTGTATGCGCGCGTGGGGAGATTGAAATGTTCAAATGGTTTCAGACTGCAGTCCTGCTGAAATAAGTTCCGGGCCTCGCGACCAGCCACATGGCGCAGCCAGGTGTGCGAGGCAGCAGAAGTCCATTGTTCCTTCTTTCCCCCCAGTGGGGAAAGGCAGTCTCCAAAGAGATGCCACGGACCAGTTTCCAGTGAGGGCAGGTAGAGAGGAAAAGCCAAGCTCAGTTTACAGAGCAGGGTCGATATTTAACTTATTGAGAGGGCATGCCCACCTGAGTTTGAATCGACCAATCAGAGTGGAGCAAGGAAGAGGTTCTTTGTCCACTCAACAGCTAATTTGCAAATTTATGACCTCCTAGCAACGTTACAAAATACCAGTCCAGATCATTACATAAAGAGTATAAAGTGTTCTATGGTCACACAACATATATCAAGGAGGAAATCAAGAGACAAACATTTAGGTACCAAATATGCCAGGTTGGAATCGCATTAAGTCGTGATTCATTCTGATGTACAAATGCAAACAAAGCCTAACTCAAACGTGCATATTTACCAGTTACAGGTGATTTAAAATGGCAAGAGCACCAACATATAACAGGGATATTTACATATATTTATAGAAAAGGACAGTTTAGTGTAGTTTTGTCACAGAAGTTCCTCTGGCTAGCCTCAGATGGGGGAATATGTGTTATTCTTTAACGTCTTACTAATAGAAAAAAAGGGCCTCTGGAACCCCTGGAGAGATGATGGTCATAAAACTTTGGAGAAGCACCAGGTATCAGGCTATTTGGAGCAGACTCTCTGCGATCTAGGTGACACCCAATCGAGGTCTGCAAAACTCTGCTGAGGGGGAAGTTTTATGACATTACATGATTCAACATTTGGCATGCCAGGCTCTACATCAGAATGCATGAAACACCATTGCATGGTCGCAGTTTAAGTACAAGTACCGTTATTTTTGTCACTTTAAACTACGCAAAATCCAGGTGACGTTTCTGTGCACTCACAGTAGTCAAATCAAGCAAAAGCAGAGTTTGACCAATTGTAGTGCTGGATTCATTCCTCAATTCCTCAAATAGCAAGCGGGGATTATTGTCAAATGGGTGTCAGAAAAAAAGAGACTGCAAATCAACAGCAACACGGTACAGGACCTGGATAATGGATTAGGGGGCGCTGGCCCAAAAAAGGTTGAGAACCACGGATGTAGATTATTTTAAATTTAAACAGGTTACTTTCCTGTTTCACCTTGGCATTTCATCCATTCTGACTTATTTACACTGTTACAAGTGTTGGATTCTCACGCTAAACATGAGCAAACTGTCAAAAAACGAGTTTGACGTATAACATAGTATTTCTATTAGGGATGTGCAGCTCCATACTGGGGCCAATGTGATATGCATCTCGATGCATAGCCAACGATAATATACATTAAAGATACATATGAAGTAGAGGTGCACCGACAGAAGATCGTCTTGGAATCGGCAAGATGTGAGGTCAGTCTCACGTCTTGCCGATTCCAAGACGATCTTCTGTTGCCAATAACATCACAGTTGTCAGTACATGCAAAGCCACAAGTAAACGTGTGTGCGCGCAGCCTATCTTTCATGGCTCGTATCTGGGTCCACCGTACCGCGAGTCTCCGCTGACTGACACACATCTCTCATATCCGATGTACTGTTTTTGACTGTCTAGTAGTTCATCTTTCGTTACTCCTTCTACTTTGGGTATGTACTACATTCTATTATAACCATTAGTTCCACAAAACATTCTATTGTGTTTTGGGCAAAGATCAATTGTTTTTTCAGCAGGGGTACCATGTTGAATTGCTTGGAATCATATTTTTCCATTGCATTGTGTTGTATCGAATCGGATCGCACTGCATTGTATTAGGGATGAATTGGATCGGAAGCTGCTTCACATTAGAGATGCACCGATTTCAATTTCCTTGGCCGATTCAGGCTTTTGATTTTTTATAAGTGAAACCTGCAGATTCCTATTTTTGCCGATTTCGATTTTCTATCCTAAAACTACAATCGACAGTATATATAGAACCATATTTACTTTTCTTCAATGCGCATTTATTCATAATACATTTGATTTTCATAGAATAAATTATTGAACATTACAATTTCCCCAAAGCATTTCTTCAAACTGCATTAAATTACAGGACCTTCTCTCGCCTAAACATTTCTTAAATTGAAGTACTGTGTGACTGAAAAGAACTATAAATAATAAAATGTAACTAAACATGTCTCTTAAGTGACCTTCTCTTTTGTACTCATCACACAAAACTATGGATAAAATAGTACTTCAACTTTATTCTTGTCTGTTTCTGTTTATGAAACTAATATTGGTTTATTTTATTTTTTCTAAAATGTAAAATAAGGGGTCTTTATCTTTGGTCTATAGTATTAAAAGAAGTGGGTTGGTTAATTTTAGCTACAACTTCATTAAAAAGTCTTAATCTTATGAATTGTAGGATACTCTAAAGATTTATATATATTTGCATTTTTTTTAGTAAAGAACTGAATCAGATATATATCACATATATACTGTAGGTTAATTTATTGGTTTTTAAAAAATATTTTCTACTTAATTTTACCTACAAATTACCATAGATTTAATGTAAGACAAGCAATCGAGTTGAATGGAATTTACTTTTGTTTTGCCCAGAGTGAACGACTTCAATGCGAGTTTAGCATGTGTAAGAATTTAGCATCACTGTTAGGAATTAGGGTTGTAACGATTCACTCAGCTCACGATGCGATGCGAGTCACGATTCTGATCTCACGATGCGATTTATTCACGATTTATTTTTACAAAATGAGTTGAAACAAATTAGAAATGAACAACTTCCCTTGCATTATTTCTTAAATGCTTCACGTTTCTTTGTATAATAAAATAATGTTTTATTTCAAATAACAAAACTAAACTGCAATTTTATAACAAATTAATAATAGAAAAAGTCTCTTTAATATAAACAAACTAATACTGTCTGAGCTTTTCTTGGATTTTTTGCATTTAAGAAAATCAGCATGTCCACGTGTAGGTTTGCAGTGAAAATGGCGGCCCCTGCTGTTCAAAAAATGTATTGCGATTCAGTTCACACCTCAACTGATTTGAATCGTCACTCATTATAACCGATTTTCAACCGGCTCACGGTGAATTGTTACATCCCTAATAGGAATTGTATTGGTTTTAATGGAAACTGTAGTGTCTACTGGTATGTGATGGATTTTAACTCAACTCTCAACTCAACTTTATTTATATAGCGCTTTTTACAATTTTCATTGTTACAAAGCAGCTGTACATAAGACATACTGACTATCAGCAAAACAATTAAAGTTGTACCTGTAAAAACAAGAAAAAGTTGAAAACACAGAAGACAGACCTACCCATATACAAAACACTCCACACACACAATATGCACACGTACTAACACACATAGACACACACACGGACGCGCACGCACACACACACGTACACAAACAAGTACGCGCACAGACACGCACGCGCACACACACATGCTCCGTGAGAGCACACATTTAAGATAAAGGAGAGAGAAGCACAGGTCAAATATAACAGACTATAAATTCCTATATGCAATATTAAGTAAGTAAAACTTTAAAATTCTAAAGCAGCCCCCCCCGGCCAGGCAAACAGTATGCAAATGGTGGCGAGGAACCCAAAACTCTAATCGAGAAAAAAAACCTCAGGAGAACCCAGGCCCAACCAGGGGATTCCAGTTCCCCTCTGGCAAAAGCTGCTGCCTCTGCACAAGCTACAGAGAGCTTGCGCAACAAGGTTAAATAAAATAAATAAACTTACTAATAAGGTAAATTATAGTTTAAGATTATCATTAATAATCTAATAGCATTTGAAATTTTGTGGTGAAGACGTGTCAGGTGACCGTGTCCTTATTTATCCAGCTCTATCATCTCAGCTCTTGTCAGGTCACCGCTTCCCATTCTCCGCTCTACCATCAGGTCAGGCCATGAACTGCATCCTGCTCGCTGTGCTAACTTTGGAACAATGAGACAAGACTGGCTGAGAGTAGAGTGCTGTTCTGCACTCTTTGATGCAACAAGTACATCAGTTGTGTTTTTGGTTCCGGTTGATCTAACTAATGCAGCCTAAACCCTCTGAAGATTTATATTATGGAAGTGTATTGTATGCAAGATTAAAGAGATGCGTCTTTAGTCTAGATTTAAACTGACAGAGTGTGTCTGCCTCCCGCACAGTGCAGGGAAGACTATTCCAAAGTTTAGGCGCTAGATAGGAAAAGGATCTACCACCTGCACTTGATTTTGAAATTCTAGGTATTACCAACTGACAGGACGCCTGAGAGCGTAATGCTCGTGAAGGACTGTAATACAAAAGGAGTTCATTCAAGTACTGAGGAGCTAAACCATGTAGGGCTTTATAGGTAATAAGCAAGATTTTAAAGTTAACGCGATGCTTTATAGGTAACCAGTGCAAGGTTGACAGAACCGGGCTAATATGTTCATACTTTTTTGTACGTGTAAGAACTCGAGCTGCCGTGTTTTGGACCAGTTGGAGTTTTTGTAATAAGCCTGCAGGGCATCCACCTAACAGTGCATTACAGTAGTCTAGACTTGATGTCACTGAACATTTTAATTCCACCTTCTCGGTAACGCTAGACAAAGTTGCTCCACTACGTTTAAAGAAGATTAAATATGGCAGCCCCACACCGTGGTATAATGAACACACTCAGGCTCTAAAGAAAGCTGCCCGAAAAATGGAGCGCAACTTTAAGAAAACTAAATTAGAGGTATTTCGTACAGCATGGAAGGATAGTATTCGAAAATACAGGAAAGCCCTAATAACTTCTAGATCCGCCTACTTTTCATCACTAATAGAAGAAAACCAGCACAACCCTAGGTTTTCATTTAACACGGTGGCTAAATTAACAAAAAATAAATCGTCAGTGACTTCTGATCCTGTATATCAGCATAGCAGTGATGAATTTATGAACTACTTCACATATAAAATCCAAGATATTAGAGAAAAAATTATAACAATGCAATCAGAAGTGAAACCCGCTGAACAAACTAACTACAGCGCCCTTAAGGAGAAAATGCAATTATTTTATACCGTAGATCAAGATGAGCTGTCTAAAATTATTAGATCATCTAAATCAACAACATGCATACTAGACCCTATACCTACAAATCTACTGAAAGAGATGCTCCCAGAAATTATAGATCCTCTTCTTGGTATTATTAACTCATCTCTGACATTAGGACATGTGCCTAAAGCATATAAGGTGGCTGTTATAAGGCCCCTTGTCAAAAAACCCCAACTCGACCCTAGAGAACTAAGGAACTACAGGCCTATATCGAATCTACCTTTCATATCTAAAGTTCTGGAAAAAGTAGTTTCAACTCAATTATGCTCCTTCCTCCAAAGGAATGACATCAATGAAGAATTCCAGTCTGGATTTAGAGCATGTCACAGTACAGAGACTGCTTTGATCAGAGTTACAAATGATCTGCTATTGGCGTCTGACCGAGGTTGTATCTCGTTATTGGTGCTGCTAGACCTTAGTGCTGCATTCGATACCATTGACCACAGCACACTCCTACATAGACTCGAAAATTATGTCGGCATTAAGGGAATAGCTTTGAAATGGTTTAAATCTTATTTATCCGACCGTTTTCAATTTGTAGCAATAAACAATGAGGTGTCACGCAAATCGCAAGTCCAGTACGGTGTACCACAGGGCTCAGTCTTAGGGCCTCTGCTCTTCGCATTATACATGCTACCTCTAGGAGATATAATAAAGCGACACGGAGTTAGCTTTCACTGTTATGCTGATGATACTCAACTTTATATTTCCTCGAAGCCTCATGAAACACAGCAGTTCCATCGAATAATGGAATGCATAGTCGATATAAAAAACTGGATGAGTAACAACTTTTTATTACTGAACTCGGACAAAACGGAAGTGTTACTTATTGGACCGAAAACTGCTATAAGTAACAACCAAGAATACTGTTTAACTATTGACGGATGTTCCATAAAACCCTCGTCGTCAGCAAAGAATCTTGGCGTTCTATTCGATAGTAATCTGTCATTTGAGAGCCACGTCGCCAACACCTGTAAAATTGCGTTTTTCCATCTTAAGAATATATCTAAACTACGTCATATGCTGTCAATCTCAGATGCAGAGAAGTTAATTCATGCATTCATGACATCAAGACTAGATTACTGTAATGCACTGTTAGGTGGTTGCCCTGCAGGCTTATTACAAAAACTCCAATTGGTCCAAAACGCGGCAGCTCGAGTTCTTACACGTACAAAAAAGTATGAACATATTAGCCCGGTTCTGTCAACCTTGCACTGGTTACCTATAAAGCATCGCGTTAACTTTAAAATCTTGCTTATTACCTATAAAGCCTTACATGGTTTAGCTCCTCAGTACTTGAATGAACTCCTTTTGTATTACAGTCCTTCACGTGCATTACGCTCTCAGGCGTCCTGTCAGTTGGTAATACCTAGAATTTCAAAATCAAGTGCAGGTGGTAGATCCTTTTCCTATCTAGCGCCTAAACTTTGGAATAGTCTTCCCTGCACTGTCCGGGAGGCAGACACACTCTGTCAGTTTAAATCTAGACTAAAGACGCATCTTTTTAATCTTGCATACACTACTCTTCCATAATATAAATCTTCAGAGGGTTTAGGCTGCATTAGTTAGATCAACCGGAACCAAAAACACAACTGATGTACTTGTTGCATCAAAGAGTACAGAACAGTACTCTACTCTCAGCCAGTCTTGTCTCATTGTTCCAAGGTTACCACAGCGAGCAGGATGCAGTTCATGGCCTGACCTGATGGTAGAGCGGAGAATGGGAAGTGGGGACCTGACAAGAGCTGAGATGATAGAGCTGGATAAAGAAGGACGCGGTCTCTTGACATGTCTTCACCACAAAATTTCAAATGCTATTAGATTATTAATGATAATCTTAAACTATAATTTATTTTATTATTAAGTTTATTTATTTTATTTAGCCTTGTTGTGCAAGTTCTCTGGAGCTTGTGCAGAGGCAGCAGCTTTTGCCAGAGGGGAACTGGAATCCCCTGGTTGGGCCTGGGTTCTCCTGAGGTTTTTTTTCTCGATTAGAGTTTTGGGTTCCTCGCCACCGTTTGCATACTGTTTTTGCACTATCTGCCTGACCGGGGGGGCTGCTTTAGAATCTTAAAGTTTTACTTAATTAATATTGCATATAGGAATTTATTATCTGTTATATTTGACCTGTGCTTCTCTCTCCTTTATCCTAAATGTGTGCTCTCACTGAGCGTGTGTGTGTGTGCATACTTGTCTGTGTACGTACGTGTGTGTGTGTGTGTGTGTGTGTGTGTGTGTGTGTGTCTCTGTGTCTGTGTGTGTTGGTGCGTGTGCGTGTTGTGTGTGTGGAGTGTTTTGTGTGTGGGTGTGTCTGTCTTCTGTGTTTTCAACCTTTTCTTGTTTTTGCAGGTACAACTTTGATTGTTTTACTTGTAGTCAATGTGTCTCATGTACAGCTGCTTTGTAACAATGAAAATTGTAAAAGCGCCATATAAATAAAGTTGAGTTGAGAGTAGAGTTGAGTTGAGTCATGAATGCATGAATTAACTTCTCTGCATCTGACATAGACAGCATATGACGTAGTTCAGATATATTCTTAAAATGGAAAAACGCAATTTTACAGGTGTTGGCGATGTGGCTCTCAAATGACAGACTACTATCGAATAGAACGCCAAGATTCTTTGCTGATGACAAGGGTTTTATGGAACATCCGTCAATAGTTAAGCAGTATTCTTGGTTGTTACTTATAGCAGTTTTCGGTCCAATAAGTAACACTTCTGTTTTGTCCGAGTTCAGTAATAAAAAGCTGTTACTCATCCAGTTTTTTATATCGACTATGCATTCCATTATTCGATGGATCTGCTGTGTTTCATGAGGCTTCGAGGGAATATAAAGTTGAGTATCATCAGCATAACATTGAAAGCTAACTCCGTGTCGCTTTATTATATCTCCTAGAGGTAGCATGTATAATGCGAAGAGCAGACGCCCTAAGACTGAGCCCTGTTGTACACCGTACTGGACTTGCGATTTGCGTGACACCTCATTGTTTATTGCTACAAATTGAAAACGGTCGGATAAATAAGATGTAAACCATTTCAAAGCTATTCCTTTAATGCCGACGTAATTTTCGAGTCTGTGTAGGAGTGTGCTGTGGTCAATGGTATCGAATGCAGCACTAAGGTCTAGCAGCACCAATAACTAGATACAACCTCGGTCAGACGCCAATAGCAGATCATTTGTAACTCTGATCAAAGCAGTCTCTGTACTGTGACATGCTCTAAATCCAGACTGGAATTGTTCATTGATGTCATTCCTTTGGAGGAAGGAGCATAATTGAGTTGAAACTACTTTTTCATTACCATATATGCCATTACCATATCCTTGTTCCATGCGGCAGGGTTCATGTAACTTTTGGGGTTCATTATGTCACTAACCCGAGAGGAAGCGTGTTTTAGTCCCATTTATTCATTGTAGTCCTTAAAAAGCAATTTCTGTTAATGAAAATATCTCCCTTTGCCGTGAACTTTGAGCATGGTAACCTTGCAGATGTTGTTTATGCTTAAACAGCCACATTACACACTAACTAAAGTTAAAACAGCAAAACCCATAGTCCATAGGTTCCATGCCTTTTAAAGTTCAAAATACAGAGAGAGGCAACATAACATACAGCCCTGCTACACAGGCCAAACTGTTATAGCACAAGTAACCTATAAAATGTGTGTTGTCATCTTTAAAAGAACACAAGTGCAGGTCATCACATAAATAGGCAGGTAACTGACAAAGGTAACCCGCCATAGTCTATTTTGTTCCGCCACAGTTTTAAAACGAGACACTTTTTTTTCTTATAACAACAAATATTGTTGAATTCTGCACCATTGTTTGGTTGATGTGCCATTGTTCACAGCTAGACGAAATTCGCCTCCCTCTCTGTTGGTTCAGTGCAATGTGCGCAGCACACACACAAACACTACTGAACTACTTTTTCAGCTTTCGCGGTTCAAATGCAGACACGCGCACTTGATCTTTCGGCGCTATATCCTCTGATATCCATATTTAGTGCCAAACGCACTTCGTTTAACCCGTTCCACATCGCTCCGATCGTACTTCAAGCTAGAGCCCTGCACAGGCCTCAAATGTAAGCTCTGGCCCGGCCCATGTCCGACAGCTTATCTCAGCCCGAGTCCGATTGAAGCCTGTGTTTTTTTACACAGGCTGTTGCAGCAATTAAAATAGTTCAGTTTTGGTTTTAATGGCAAATTATTTAAATTTCGTTTCTTTATTAAGTTCATTTAGCCTAATGGTTAGAGAGTCGGACTCGTGACCAGAAGGTTGCCGGTTCGATTCCCAGGGCCGGCGGGTAACAACTGAGGTGCCCTTGAGCAAGGCACCTTACCCCTACTTGCTCCCCGGGCGCTGCAGTGATAGCTGCCCACTGCTCCGGGGGTACGTGTGTTCACTACTCTCTGGATGGGTTAAATGCAGAGGTCACATTTCGTTGCCTTGTACCTTCGTACATGTGCAATGACAATAAATTGAATCTAAATCTAAAATCTAAAAAATTTAGAAAAATGTTTGGAGTATTTTTTGTTTGTTGCTCAGCCAGGTGCAGAACGCATAGTCTGATTGCTAACTGCGCTGGAGCGCGTATTTGAATTAATGATGCAGCTGCTGCGTTCAGTGTAAGCAGAACAAGTGTCGCAGCAAAGATCAGAAGCAGGTGTCAGATTTTATTCATCATGTGAGGAGAGTGAAGTGAGCTGACTGACAAGACTATGGCGGAGGCTTTTCTGTCAAAGAACATGTAGTAGAATATGTAAGCACTGTCGTCAAGAGCCGGTTACGTTTTAATTTTCTTTTTGTTCTAATTTTAAAAAAATGGTGCTTTGCCGTTTATTTTACATAAAATTACTCGTTTTGTTAATATAGGCAACTTATTTAATGTAAAGGTTTTAAATTTTCCTTTATTTATTTTTTGCTTGATGTGTGTTGTGATTATTCGTTTTTTTAAAGGCAACTTGTATAACGTTAAGGTTGGGCAATGGGCAAATGGGCAATTGTACCTCATAAAATAGCCATTTTGCATGACACTTGGAGAATGAAGTAATACAGATATACAATTTTCTTTTATCTCAGCTTTCGTGTTGTGTCCCACAGTGACTTTGAAATGCACCCTGCCTGCCACATTACTGAAACATGCGCGTACTGATTGTCTGATGCTACACATTATCGGTTATGATGTAGTAAATAAAGTTCAGTTTCTTTGCATCTTGCCTACATCTTGGATGGCCAGAAGGAGAGTTAATTAACAGTAACTCACTAAAATTTCTCTGTCATTTTTACTGTATTCTAATGTTGCTGTCTTGAATATTCATGTGTGGTCTGTGATGATTGCCACAGAGATTTTTGCATCTTACGCCTATTTCGCCTAGCATATAAACACATTAACCCACCTTCAGTCGGTTTATTGAAAGGCACGTGTGTAATGTAATGTGACAGGAGTGCATCCTTACTGTGAATTTAAAATGCATCCAGAGTGAGTGAGGAAGAAATATACTGCAAACTCTTTCTTGACCCCCCAAAAACATGTTCTCTTAGAAGCTGAAGTGTATCATTTAAAATGCTCCATCTGCACCTGCATAAGAGGATTATACATCCCCCCTGAATAAACAATAGAACCCTGCCCAAAATACCATAGAAAATGTCATGGATTTTGGTAATTGAATTGGTTTTAATGGAAACTATAATGGTCTAATATTTATTGGTACGTGATGAATTCTATTGGGGGGAATAATGCCCAAAACACACTACAAAAATGAGTTTTATGACGGTTTTAATGAAAAAAGTTTGTTAAAGGGGTGGTGCAACGGTGTGTCATGCATTCTGACTTCTTTACAATGTTAAACGTGCTGTCTTCTCATGCTTAACATGGTCAACTTGTCAAAAAATGAGTTGGGCGTATTAAGTAGTATTTCTGTGCTCGATACACTCCCCCAGCGATCGTACAGGTTTTGGAAAGTTTTTTTTCAAACATATAAAACTGTTTCGTAACAATTTTTCTTAGTTCTTAGGAAAAGCACGCCCACGCGGCAGCAATGAGAGTAGGAGAAGGAGCATGCGCAGATGTCACTTTCACTTGTGTGCAGGAGAGAGAGAGAGAGAGAGAGAGAGAGAGAGAGAGAGAGAGCATACGTTCGCGAAGTTCAGGTGTTTGTTTGTTCACTGCATTTGGGTGATGAATGTTATATAAACAATCGATAAAATGCTGGATTTGGAGATCGTTTGAAACTGATATATGGAGCTGTCCCAGCGCTATAAGATGCCAGACATGAACCACGTGCGGTGAGTGAAACAGATGTCTGTGTTTTGTTGGCAATGGGTGCGCACGTGATTTAGTTCAGCCTACCCCGCCCCCCGCACGCGCCGTATGCTTTCGGAAATAATCGTACAGCTGTAGCTGTCTTTTATAAACGTGTTTAAACTAAATACTCTTCGAAGATACGAAGTATGCAATACTACTCAAGATTAATATGATAATCGTATAATCGTATGATGAATAGTATTTCAATGGGAACCATTTGAATTTCTTTGATGGGTTCTATTGTGTTTCTTTTCTTTCCAGCTGGGGTAGCCTATATTTATCTTAAATAAATAATGTAATTGATCAGTCTTTAGAATCATTAGTTATTATTAGAACATCATTATTTGAAAATCTACAGTATATGGAGTTGTATACAAATAAATTGTATAATTGTAATGTTTAATGGTATGGTGTTGTTGTACTGACTTGGTTCCCTGTATAGTTTTTACATCATTAGTTGCATTTTTCCTTAAGAAAAAAACCTTTTTTACATTTACATGTATGCATTTAGCAGAATTTTGGTAACAAATTGCAAGCTTTTAAATCATACTGTTAAATGTGTCAATGCCCTGGTTTCTGCAAGACTTATTTCTTGGTGCCCCAAGGGGTGGCATGGCCAACACTGTATAAACTCTGGCCACCCCTGTGGGCACCCCATAATTTTGCAGTGGGCACTGTTTATTTTAAATTCATAATGTAAATTTACAATAGTTTATGAAGTGATAGAAAATCAAATGCAGCACCCACTGTAGCCATAAAAAAGATTGTAGATTGATATGGCGCCACATGAGTAGCTGTTTCACTGCCCTCCACATCCTGTCGTTGACTGCACTGTGCAACAAGCAGTGCTTATTCAATTACAGGACAGGATCTGCACTTTTTGGAAGATGACAATGGCAAGTAAGCCATACAATAGTGACTTGTAGTGAAGACCGGAAAGTTGGGGCTGTTGAATAGTTTTTAAAATGCAGTGCGATGAGCAGAGCTTGCACGTCTCTCTCTCTCTCTCTCTCTCTCTCTCTCTCTCTCTCTCTCTCTCTCTCTCTCTCTCTCTCTCAAACTTTCAAAAATAACACGTTCTGAAATGAGAAAATGCAGCTTTTACCCAAAACAAAATGCTCTATGATAACATTGCATCACCCAGGAATCGAACCCACACCCTGACAGATTCTAGGCTTGTGCCTTAGCAAGTTATACCACTCAGTTGACATGCTTTATTGAGGCTGCTGAAGAAGTCTTCCAGAGGTGCAAGCATTAATTTGGTCTAATCACAGAAAAGCAAAAATAACAAATACAATACACGTGGAAACAGATAGCATAAATGACAATGATCTCAAGATTAAGAGATTGTATAATAATGTACCACATGTTAAATACAGCCAATTTAGTGTACTGTGAGCAAAACACAATGTCACAAGCAAAGTGTTAAAATCTAGATTCTTTCAGTGTTCAGATTAGTCTTCTCTTCGTCTTAGACCAATGTTGTGAGACAATGACTTCAACAGAGCTCTGGGAGCGAGAGACACAGACACAAAAGTGTGGTTACATCAAGCTCATTTATTTCCTCAAAAGCAGCATGTTATATAGAGCACATCAGAACACACAGGAAACTGCCTCATGCAATCAGATGGCTGGGTTTCATCTTAAGCAAATAAAGCAACGCTGTCATATATTACATTAAGACTGTCTTATGCACCGAAGTATATAATGCCTAAAAGCATATATCAGGAATCAATGACCCTTAAGGGGTGTCCATTCGTGTGGGGAACTAAATAATCTAACACACAGTTAACTTTGAAGAGGCATGTCTCAAAAACATTCCCACAAAATAAAAAAGTTTGTCATCTCTGTGCACCTCGGCCCAAAGATTATACAAGCAGAATTTTGGGAAAAAATATACTATTTTGTTTTACAATAATTAATGAACAGAATCTTAGCAAATGACAATGAGACAACAGTGGAATCAGCACAAACCAGGGAAAATAATGACAGCGAAAAAAAATTTTTTAATTATGAACTTAAGAATGCTAGGTGGCACTGTCTTACTTTCAGAACACTAATTCAATATGTGTACCAAATTAGGTGCAGTTATGTCATATCATTCAGAAACTATGCCATGTGTGACAAATTCAAAATGGCAGACAGGCCATTAATTTAGTCATGAATGAAACATAATCATCCATTGCGGTGTGACGGAAGGAATCTTTAGACACCAAGATCTTGGTGTGATTTTCTCACAAATATTTCAAAAGTTACGAGCAAAGATAGCAATATTTCAAATCTTGTGTCCCATATGTGGCGCTATTCCCAAATTTGGCACGGACCCCCAGACCAAGGTCTCGGTGAAGCGTCCAAGATAAACCTCAGATCCAATTTTGGGTCAGCTTTGTTGAATTTGCGAAGTCATAACTTTTGAAAAAATACATATATCAAAATTTTGTTCAGTTAGCTTTGTGCGGCTAAGTCCAAAGATCTACTGAGCCAAATGTTAGAGGAATAGCCGCATAGAAATGGAATACTGTACCTTTCAAAATGGCCGCTACTGTAATGGGTGGAGTCTTCATGCAAGACATGGAATTTGATGCGCATGATGAGTGTAATGAGATAACAAACCATTAACTACGACTTTTGCCTCAATAAACTCCTAATTTCATGCTTATTAATAGTTAGCAAGGTAGTTGTTAAGTTTATTGGGTAGGATAAGGGATGTAGAATATGGTCATACAGAATATGTGCTTTATAAGTACTAATAGACAGGCCAAAATGCTAATAATAGGCATGCTAATAAGCAACTAGTTAATGGTGAGAATTGGTCCCTATCCTAAAATGTTACCAAACTTTTGTACATCAAAGCGTTCAAAAGTTATAACCATTTGAAAAGTAAAATTTAACTGATGGTTGCGCTATAGAGTTAGTGCTAGAGACCCCAAATTTGGTCAGATGACTATAGAGGACCACCACTTCAAATGTGCCAAACTTCATATTTTTCCTATCTATAGGGCTACAGGGGGCCCTAATTATGTTGGATTGTCAACCCACATGACATAGTCATCATGGTTAAAGGTGCCATTCCCTGTGATGCCAATTTTCAAACTTTACTTAGTGTGTAATGTTGGTGTTAGAGCATAAATAATATCTGCTAAATGATAAAGTTCAATACCAAGCGAGATCTTGTCTTTAACAGAATTCGCTTTTCAAGGACTACAGACCTTTACTTCCAGGGTCACAGTTCCGAGTTTTTAAATAACCTCCGCCCACAGGAATATGCCAAAAAAGGGGTGAGGCCTTCCTTAGAGGAGATGAAGAGCCGCTGGAGTAGTGTTTGGTTACCATTGTAAACATTTGACTGAGCTATGCGCTTAACCCTTTTTTTTCATAACTACTGTTCTTTTTTGTGTTTTCAGGGCTCTAGACTAACTTTTTGCACTGGTGCACCTAATTTTTTTTCTAGGTGCACCAGCACAAAAGTTAGGTGCACCCAAATTTTTGACCGCATCGCATTTAACACCGCAGTTTTACAAGTTCAGCTTTTTTTATCGCTGTCCATATAGGCAATATTGACTTGTAAATGATTAACTAACAATCTGGTCAGCATAAAGTTCTTTATTTGAAGCACAATTCTACAAGAAAGCAAGGCTCTAGACCAGTGGTTCCCAAACTTTTTACAATGGCGTACCCCCCCAGGGATTTACCATAATTTTGCGTACCCCCTTTGCGTCTCAAACATTTTTTTATTTGCATTTTAAATACATGTCATTTTCTTTTATCAAACAATAAATGATATATGACTCATATATAAATAAATACTCACTGCTTAATGAGATGGATGTGCTTGAAATGACTTGCATAACTCTGTGATGTTTGGTTGTATCGGAGAAAGTCTGAGTCTCAAATCATTCTCTATGCAGAGTCTGTGTCGATATTTGTTCTTTATGTGGGCAAGTGCTGAAAACCCACTCTCGCAAAGATACTTTGTGGAGAAGGGCAGTAATGATTTCAAAGCGTGATCGGCTAAGGCAGGATACTCTGCATGCAAAGCTATCCAGAAGTCTGTCAGTAATTTTTGTGTGAAGTCACATGCGGTACGTAAAGACGTACGCTTACGCATGAGTGGACGCATGTTTTTTGATTGGATGTCATGAATTTGACCTTTTATGGCACTACGTGAATACTATTTTGCTGTGTGTACACTAGAGAGAGCACGTCTTTATATTTAGCTTGTGAGAAAAACATGCCTGTTTGATTGTCAGGTGCGTTATAATTAAGTAAACAGTAGATTTCAGGATTTTGTTCACGTACCCTCTCCGTCACCTGGCGTACCCCAGTTTGGAAACCACTGCTCTAGACTAAAGGTCTTTGCACATACGGTCCGAAATTTTCATATGCGTTTTTTCGTATTTGCCTCTCGTTTGTATGGTGTCTCTGAATTGTTATAAAAGGCCACTCAAAATGCTTGCTACGGATGCGAAAATGCAGAAAATCTAACCCGGTCCGAATTTTTTTATGACGGACGAAAATATCGGAGGCAGTGTGTAAATGTGATTGACACAACGTGAGGTCGTATTCATTTTTTAACTTGCGGAAATTTCGGACGCAAATTTCGGACTCAATGTGCAATGGGCTTAACACTTGAGAGAGGTGGCACTGGTGCTACAAAGTTATTTAGTTGGTGGCACCTGCCCTTAATTTGATAGCACCAGAGTCGTGGGGTGAGGTAAGAAAAAATAATCACTATAACTTCATTAAAATGTACTTAATACATTAATAAATCAATTAGAAATAATACAAATTACTGTTTATGATCAAATTATTTTTATTGTATATGTAAACTCTCTTTCAACACTTTACCATATTTAAAGCACAACAAATAAAGGAAAAAAGTAGCTTTACGAAAGATGTAAAGCTACTTTTTTCCTTTATTTGTTGTGAACAACTCCTATAAGAGAACACAATTCCTTTAATATCAGTGAGTGTTTTTGGGCCTGTCCTTTGTTGTTTGATGAACATTATAAACTGAGATCTTTATTATGCTGCTGCCCCTTTAAGAGCTCGCGCAATATACTGGAACACACGTTTTGTTTCCCAACTGTTTGGTAACTAAACTGAATACCTTTACAAGGTTTCTTGTTAATATGGGAATTTTGACATTATTTTGTGTTTATATTTTTGTGTATATGTTTATATTTTTTGTGTTTATGTGTTTCAGAGTAAGAAGGTGTGAAAGAGAACTCTGATTAATATTTTGTGCTCTGACTCTCTGGGCGCGTGCATATCTCAAACAACCCGCGAGACCTGAAGGCTTTTAGTGATTATTCTTCATGAAAGCTGCATTGATACACGTTTGGCTTCTATCAATAGCGACTTACAAATATATAGTATTTAGCGTGATGTGTAACGTTTTGTATGCTTTGCAGTATTGTTAAGTGCTTAAAGTTTAAACACATGTTTCCTGCATTAGCTTCACATGCATAAAAAAAATTCGCAACACATTTCGTTATCTTTGCTGTTTTGTACCTTAGCCGGGGAAATTCTTGTATTCTGCATATTTATTTCAGTTGCAAGATTGAGCGCTTCACTCGTCTGCTCTTTCGGTCCTTCGTCTTTTACCCTTGAATTACGTCTTTGGGGCGGGGGCACTGATAGATAAGTGAATGGTTGAAGGAAGGGAGACGAAAATGAGTGACTGAATGTGTTGCTTGCGCAATATAACATTTCTGCGCATTAAATTTATAATATGCAAAAATTATATATTGATCAGTTTGGCACCGGTGCGGCCATTAAGAAAAACTTGTCGCACTGGCAGGAAAAATAGTTGCAAAATGAGACCATTTAGTCACAGTCTAGCATTGTAATATTGGTTATGATTTTCGGACGGATCAGGCCTTAACTTAACATTCTTAACGAAAAAGTTGTCAATCGTTCTTTTCATCTTCTCTCATCATCCGCGGCTACATCCACTCTGTTTATCTGAAGGGCCTAGGCTACTCACCTCTCTCTGTCTGACTGCAGCACACACATTTTCAAACGTACACGCACGTACAGGAATATTTGACCATGGCCAATCAGAGGGGGGTCCGCCCTTCACTATCTCTGATTGGTTTAGACCACGATATGGGCCTAATGTGTCTGTTGTTGAATCACAGGGAGACTTTCGTGGAGAGATTTTTCCCCTCGAATGGCTGGTCGCACTGGTGCGACCTCAGACCTCGCACCATTGAGAAATTAGGTTGCACGTGCGACCAAATTGGACGCACTCTGGAGCTCTGGTTTTATTGATATTGTCTTACATTACTTCTGATGTACGGTGACCTTGAGTGGTTTGAAAGGCACCTTAAATCAAATGTATTATTATTATTATTATTAATAATAATTACTTTCACTTTCATCACAGTCCTACAGCTGGTAATAAGAATTCAGCTACACACATTCTAAGATAACCAACGGTCAAATAACAGACTTTAACATCGGCTGTGAAAGCTGTTCTGTGTATTACACTGATATTGTGTGTGTGTGCACATACCTCTAAAAGCCTATGAAACATCTTCAGACACACGCTCTAAGCGGGGAACCAATCATGACAGACTGGGTCAGCTTGACCAATCAGAGCGTTTCGGAAGTAGGGACTTTACAGAAACCAGAAAATCTGATCGTTTTGTGAGAAGAGGGACAACGGTGAACAATAGACTTGAAATATGTGACATAAAAAGCATTTTTTGAAACCAAAAAACATCAAAGCTTCGAAAACTGCCAAAGAACGGCACCTTTAATAATACTACGGTTACTGACACTGGGCTATTTACAAAATTATGACTTTCAAACAGTATAATTTTTGTACATCAAGCAAAACTAGAAAAATCAAGTCATGAAAATGCAATTGGTCTATCGATTTAAGATTTTCTGATCTATCCACAGATGTGTTGGGGAACATTTTAAAGCACATCACAGCCAAACGTTCAAGGGCTCGTGTAGTAGACAAGATCCTCAGTATGGGTCTTGTGTCCGACCGAAGGGACCTTTACAAGAAAAGAAAACGCAATGCTCCTGAGAAGAGTACAGGAATGGTTTGTCAATCAACATATCGAACAATTCAGAGTTGATGTCTCAAAAACAAAACCATGTGGATAAAAAGTAATTATAAATTTTACAAGTTCACTTTCCATCTGTCAGACGGAAGAAGAATTCTTTGGCCTGACAGGAGAGTCTCAGGAGTTGGATCTTGACCAAGATGAGGAAGAGGATAATTCTGAGGAAGAACTGGACAGTGAGGAACATATCGGTGTCTCATCTAGTAAAGAACAGAAGAGCAGATCTGAAGGCATTCTGGAGAGAAATCCAAATCTGAGAAGCATAGCTCAGGCCTTACGACAACAAGGTACTTGAACAGACATGGTCTTAAGGGTTGTTTGTGACTGAAGGCTGAGATGATCATTGATAGTTGTGTTTTTACAGGTCTGTCAGGCCCTGTCCTGTGGCTACAGAATTCACTTAACAGAACTGCAGATGACCGTGAGGAGGATGGTGAGAATATCCCTGTTTTTCTTTTCTGTATGATGCAATCTCGTCACCTTCCAGCTAAATTTGCCGTTTAGGAATCAAAACGGGTCATTATTGTGATTCGTCTAGAATCTTGTGTTTTTAAAAATGCTGGGGGAGAGTCTTTCATAAGGATCACTGTGAATGAAACAGGAATACTGCCCATCTTCTGTGGGTAACCATGCCAAACCTCTAGTCAATTTGTCAGATTGTGTTTCACAAATTGTCTTCCCTCAATTTGCTGCAGAAAATTTCTGTAATCTGTGCAGATGTAGCGCACAATTTATGTGAAGAGTTAGCAAAAACGGATAACTCTGTTTTTATTAATCTTCATAAATGGGGAAAAAAATGTTTTTTTTGTTGCATTCCAAGTAATATCCTTTAAACCAGTGTTTCTCAACGGGGGCGGTGCCGCCCCCCAGTGGGTGTTCAGAGAACGTCGGGGGGCGATGGAAGCAAGATCTTTGAAAGGGGGGCGTTCAGGTGTTCTTTGGGGGCGTTTGGAAATTTGCACCAAATATTCAATTCAATTGTATTTATATAGCACTTTTCACAATGTGCATTGTTCCAAAGCAGCTTTACAGGAGAAAATAAGACAAACTGAAAAACACAAAAAAAGGTAAAACACCGCACAGTGCAGTGTTTATAGAACAAGCAAGATTATTATAGTAAATAATATCTAATAAATGCAGTCTCTCTGTGGTTTATTTAGCATATTATGCATTAAGTGAATGCTTGGCTGAAAAGATGTGTCTTTAATCTAGATTTAAATTGGGAGAGTGTGTCTGACCCTCGAATAGTATCGGGAAGGCTATTCCAGAGTTTAGGTGCTACGTATGAGAAAGCTCTACCCCCTTTGGTGGATTTAGTTATTCTAGGTGTTATCAAAAGTCCGGAGTTTTGAGATCTTAGAGAGCGTGATGGGTTGTAGTGTGGTAGAAGCTCTGTTATGTAAGTAGGGGCTAAACCGTTTAAGGCTTTATAAGTGATTAAAAGAACTTAATGGGTAACCAGTGAAGGGATGATAACATTGGGGTTATGTGATCGTATTTTCTGGACCTGGTTAGAACTCTGGCAGCTGCATTCTGAACTAACTGTAGTTTGTTTATTGATGATGCAGGACAACCACCAAGTAGTGCATTACAGTAGTCAAGTCTTGAGGTCACAAATGCATGAATAAGCTTTTCTGCGTCAGCTGTCACGAGTAGTGCGTGGAAGAACCCAAATGCAGGCAGGCGTGAAGGGGTTAACAAAACAAGACTTTAATAATGAAAACAAAAACCCTCGATGGGGGACAAACACAATAACCAAAAAGCTTTTCAAAAAAGACAAAGAAAAACTTCCCACTATGGGGCAAAACAGAAACTAAGACTAAAGAATAAACCAAACTTACAGACAGGGCAAGAACTCGGGGAACAGGTAGACAAAACGCATGAGACACAGCACAAGGTACAGGGTTCACAAACACAGCACAAAACGCAATCCACGAACAACAAGACAATGAAACATGAGGGCTATTTTAAAGGGGAAGACAAACGAAGGATAACGACACAGGGCAGGTGAGGGTAATCAGACACGGCCGGGAAACAATACAGGAAACGAGAGGGGCGGGGCCAATGACGAGACACTAGAGAGAACGCATATTATTGTCAAAAGGACAATAATATGTTTCTCTCCACACATAACCAAAGGCTTTGTCATGGCTCTGCCACAGGACCAAGAAAAACATGACTAATAGAGGCAGAGCCATGACAGTCAGCAACACATAAAATATTTTGTAATTTGGCAACATTTCTAAGGNAGCGAAGTCTGTTGATCATGAGCGAAGGCTCCGAAGAACAAAAGGTGAATGAATGAGGCACGCCGTCTACCCGGGGGCGGAGTCCGGCATGCAAATTTAATTCGTCAATTTCATTAGCCTTTTCTAAGAAGTCGGAAGCGATTGGTTCTCAGGGACGAACCCCATCTGTTGGCTCGACACAACGACAGAAAGGGAACCATTGTTTCCTTTATGTTGGCTACTGTGTATAGACCCCCTGGTCCCTACACTGATTTTCTGAAAGAGTTCGCGGACTTCTTATCGAACCTATTGGTTAACGTTGATAAAGTATTAATTGTCTGAGATTTTAATATCCACATAGATAGTGCTAACGATGCATTAGCAGTGGCGTTTACAGAGCTACTACACTCTTTTGGAGTAACACAACACATCAATGGACCCACTCATCAATTTAATCATACACTAGGCTTGATTATATCTCATGGAACTGATCTAACCAATATAGATATTATACCTCAAAGCGACGATGTCACCGATCACTATCTTATAACATGTACACTGCGCACTGCAGAAACCAGCCGTTTAACTCGTTATCGACAGGGTAGAACAATTACCTCGACTACTTAAGATAGTTTCGCAAAGAGCTTGCCAGATCTTACTCCTTTAATAACCATACCAATAAATACAGAATCGCTCGATGACATGACCAGCAAATTGTGCACTATTTTTTCTAATACATTAGAAGCTGTCACACCTATGAAATCAAAAAAGATTAATGAGAAAAACGTAGCACCATGGTACAATAGCACCACTCGCGCCCTTACCTCCGTAACCTCATAGAAACTAACAAAAACAATCCAAGGTTTTTATTTAGTACAGTTGCTAAAGTAACAAATAAACAGACATCACCTGACCTGGATATTCCGCCGCACCTTGGTAGCAATGAATTCATGATTTTTTTACAGAGAAAATTGAAAACATACAAGACAAAATAGTAAAAACTCAACCTCCAAGTCTGTCCTATGAATTAGTACCAACCATCGCCCCAAAAGAAAGGCTACAGTGTTTTTCACCTATAAAACAGGAAGATTTAATTAAACTTATTGCAACATCTAAACCTACAACTTGCTTATTAGACCCCATACCAACTAAATTATTAAAAGAGTTATTACCCGTAGCAATTGAGCCCATTTATAACATTATCAACTCGTCAATTAATCTAGGCCATGTCCCAGGACCCTTTGAGCTGGCCGTCATTAAGCCTCTTATCAAGAAACCAAACTTAGACCCCAATGAACTAGGAAACTATAGACCGATTTCAAATCTCCCTTACCTGTCTAAAATACTAGAAAAGTAGTGTCCACTCAGTTGTGCTGTTTCTTACAACATAATGACATACACGAACAATTTCAGTCAGGCTTTAGACCGCATCATAGCACTGAAACTGTGCTCGTTAAAATTACAAACAACCTGCTTATAGCATCAGATAAAGGTAACATCTCACTCCTAGTCCTGCTTGACCTTACTGCTGCGTTCGATACTGTAGACCATAAAATACTTCTAGATCGCCAACACAATTATACCGGTATTCAGGGACAGGTACTACAATGGTTCAGATCTTACTTATCAGACAGACATCAATTTGTCCATTTAAATGGGGAATCATCAAATCTAACGCAAGTAAATTATGGATTACCTCAGGGATCGGTTTTAGGACCCTTGCTATTCTCCATATACATGCTGCCCATTGGAAACATTATTAGAAAACATGGAATTAGCTTCCACTGTTATGCAGATGATACCCAGCTATATATCTCATCAAGACCAGATGATTCCTTCCAGCTATCCAAATTGGCAGAGTGCATCGAAGATATAAAGCATTGGATGACTTGTAATTTCCTTCTATTCAATTCTAATAAAACAGAAATGTTACTTATCAGACCAAAGACACGTGAGCAGAATATTTCGGATTATAACCTGCAAGTTGAAGGCTGCACTGTTACTCCAACAAATACAGTTAAAGACCTAGGCGTTATATTAGACAGCAACCTGTCATTTAAAAATCACATCTCAAATGTCACAAAAACAGCCTTCTTCCAAACTAACTGTAGTTTGTTTATTGATGATGCAGGACAACCACCAAGTAGTGCATTACAGTAGTCAAGTCTTGAGGTCACAAATGCATGAATAAGCTTCTCTGCGTCAGCCACACATAAAATATTTTGTAATTTGGCAACATTTCTAAGGTGGAAGAAGGCTGTTTTTGTGACATTTGAGATGTGATTTTTAAATGACAGGTTGCTGTCTAATATAACGCCTAGGTCTTTAACTGTATTTGTTGGAGTAACAGTGCAGCCTTCAACTTGCAGGTTATAATCCGAAATATTCTGCTCACGTGTCTTTGGTCTGATAAGTAACATTTCTGTTTTATTAGAATTGAATAGAAGGAAATTACAAGTCATCCAATGCTTTATATCTTCGATGCACTCTGCCAATTTGGATAGCTGGAAGGAATCATCTGGTCTTGATGAGATATATAGCTGGGTATCATCTGCATAACAGTGGAAGCTAATTCCATGTTTTCTAATAATGTTTCCAAGGGGCAGCATGTATATGGAGAATAGCAAGGGTCCTAAAACCGATCCCTGAGGTAATCCATAATTTACTTGCGTTAGATTTGATGATTCCCCATTTAAATGGACAAATTGATGTCTGTCTGATAAGTAAGATCTGAACCATTGTAGTACCTGTCCCTGAATACCGGTATAATTGTGTTGGCGATCTAGAAGTATTTTATGGTCTACAGTATCGAACGCAGCAGTAAGGTCAAGCAGGACTAGGAGTGAGATGTTACCTTTATCTGATGCTATAAGCAGGTTGTTTGTAATTTTAACGAGCTCAGTTTCAGTTCTATGATGCGGTCTAAAGCCTGACTGTAATTTTTCGTGTATGTCATTATTTTGTAAGAAATAGCACAACTGAGTGGACACTACTTTTCTAGTATTTTAGACAGGTAAGGGAGATTTGAAATCGGTCTATAGTTTCCTAGTTCATTGGGGTCTAAGTTTGGTTTCTTGATAAGAGGCTTAATGACGGCCAGCTCAAAGGGTCCTGGGACATGGCCTAGATTAATTGACGAGTTGATAATGTTATAAATGGGCTCAATTGCTACGGGTAATAACTCTTTTAATAATTTAGTTGGTATGGGGTCTAATAAGCAAGTTGTAGGTTTAGATGTTGCAATAAGTTTAATTAAATCTTCCTGTTTTATAGGTGAAAAACACTGTAGCCTTTCTTTTGGGGCGATGGTTGGTACTAATTCATAGGACAGACTTGGAGGTTGAGTTTTTACTATTTTGTCTTGTATGTTTTCAATTTTCTCTGTAAAAAAATCATGAATTCATTGCTACCAAGGTGCGGCGGAATATCCAGGTCAGGTGATGTCTGTTTATTTGTTACTTTAGCAACTGTACTAAATAAAAACCTTGGATTGTTTTTGTTAGTTTCTATGAGGTTACGGAGGTAAGGGCGCGAGTGGTGCTATTGTACCATGGTGCTACGTTTTTCTCATTAATCTTTTTTGATTTCATAGGTGTGACAGCTTCTAATGTATTAGAGAAAATAGTGCCCAATTTGCTGGTCATGTCATCGAGCGATTCTGTATTTATTGGTATGGTTATTAAAGGAGTAAGATCTGGCAAGCTCTTTGCGAAACTATCTTAAGTAGTCGAGGTAATTGTTCTACCCTGTCGATAACGAGTTAAACGGCTGGTTTCTGCAGTGCGCAGTGTACATGTTATAAGATAGTGATCGGTGACATCGTCGCTTTGAGGTATAATATCTATATTGGTTAGATCAGTTCCATGAGATATAATCAAGCCTAGTGTATGATTAAATTGATGAGTGGGTCCATTGATGTGTTGTGTTACTCCAAAAGAGTGTAGTAGCTCTGTAAACGCCACTGCTAATGCATCGTTAGCACTATCTATGTGGATATTAAAATCTCAGACAATTACTACTTTATCAACGTTAACCAATAGGTTCGATAAGAAGTCCGCGAACTCTTTCAGAAAATCAGTGTAGGGACCAGGGGGTCTATACACAGTAGCCAACATAAAGGAAACAATGGTTCCCTTTCTGTCGTTGTGTCGAGCCAACAGATGGGGTTCGTCCCTGAGAACCAATCGCTTCCGACTTCTTAGAAAAGGCTAATGAAATTGACGAATTAAATTTGCATGCCGGACTCCGCCCCCGGGTAGACGGCGTGCCTCATTCATTCACCTTTTGTTCTTCGGAGCCTTCGCTCATGATCAACAGACTTCGCTACAAATGGCAACTACAAGACTGCCGGTTCCATCGAGGAGGGGGACGGAAATGATGTCTGCTTCCAGTACGTTGGGGCAGATGTTGTGGATATGTCCTGCCCGCACTGCGGGCGGTTGATGATTCAGACGTTGCGTCACGGGTGGCTGTGTTCCCACGGGACTCAGCCACCACCTCGTCTGCTTCCAGTTCCGTGACGGCAGGACTACGGTCCTGTCGCCCGCTACGGTGAGCAGCGAGGGTGATATGAGGATTACTGTGAGCGCTAATCCGTCAGCCACTGGCTCGTGGACCGTTCGCACCTCGTCTCGCTCGTCTGACCGTTCCCCATGAGACGGTCCCACCGTCTTGTTCCTCAACCACATATCGGAAACGGTACGTGATGATGAGATGTCTGTTGCAGCATCGGAGGGTGACTTACTGGCATCAGACTCCGACGATTCCTTGAAGCTCCCTCCCTTGGGGGGGTCGAGCTCAGGAAGAAGCGGCCATCGAAATGTCAGCCATGCTTTCCCGGGCCGCCGGCATTGGGTTGCGGTGCACCGCACTGCCTCTCCCAACGCTCGCGGCTGGATACACGGTACCTCAGGCTTGAGAGCGGCTCCGAGCCGCACGATACGTCGATGTCTCCAGGGGCTCGACCTAGACTCCCGTCCAAAGCACGTAGGCTTTTCGGCATCTGAGGTGTCGAGAGCTTACTCTGCTGCGGGCCAAGCTGTCCCCTCTCTCCACGCTATGGCCATCCTGCAGGTTGATACCCCTCGGGTTGATGCCATCAGGCCAATGCGCTGAGAGAGCTCCACGAGGGTAAGACCGACCCAGCGCTTATGCAGGAACTCCGTGCCGTCACCGACCTCGCTCTACGGGCGACCAAGGTGACCGCGCGGGCCCTGGGTCGGGCGATGTCCACACTTGTGGTCCAGGAGAGACACCTCTGGCTGAACCTTGCCCAGATGAGTGATGCCGAGAAAGTCCGCTTTCTCGACGCACCCATCTCGCAAGGGGGGGCTGTTTGGTGATACTGTCGAGCCGCAGTTCTCGACAGTAAAGGAGCAGACAGAGGATATCAAGTATATCCTCCCCAGCCGCGACTCAACCGCCCTCTGGCCACCGAGATCCCGTGCACCGTCTGCTTCCCAGCAGTCCTGGTCCTCTTAGAAACATCGAAGAGGAGACCACCACCCCGTCAGCAGCCGTGGCGGAAGCCAAAGCGGCCCTCATGGGAAGACCCCAGGGAGATCGAGAATACCTTCGGGCCCGACCCCAGCCATTCCAGCCTGGTTGGTCGATCCGGGACGGTTCCTGCCCCGTCCCAACAGCCCACTTCTAAGAGTTTTCTCTCTCTCTGGGTGTTTATCACAGCCGCATTCACCCTCTACACAACGGTGTTCGGCAACTCGACGTTGCGTCACGGCAAGACCCAATGTCGAAGATAATCAGCATCCTAAGCACTCTCAAATCGACGGTGCGTTGTACCACATCATCGTCTGGGTATTATCACAGCCGCTCTCACCCTCTACACAACGGTGTTCGGCAACTCGATATTGCGGCAAGACCCAATGTCGAGGATATTCATCAGCCTAAGCACTCTCATTCGATGGTGCGTTGTGCTACATAATCGCCAGGCAGGTAAAACTGCAGAGCCGATCTCCTCTCCGGGGGTTCCCCCACGGCAAGGGATCTGCACTGCCAGCCATCGAACTACCCCCGGGAGGTCGATGAAGCAGAACGTACCCCTAGCCTCCCTGTCTCGGTCCCTGAGGTACCGTGTATCCAGCCGCAAGCGTTGGGAGAGGCAGTGCGGTGCACCGCAACCCAATGCCGGCGGCCCGGGAAAGCATGGCTGACATTTCGACGTCCGCTTATTCCTGAGCTCGGCCCCCCCGAGGGAGGGAGCTTCAAAGAATCATCGGAGTCTGATGCCAGTAAGTCACTCACTGCAACAGACATCTCATCATCACATACCGTTTCCGATACGTGGTTGAGGAACAAGACGTGCCAAAAGTTCCCACCACTCCCCCTAGACACCAGGTGGTGAATTTACAGGCGCTCCCCACCGGGGAGGAAGACCCAACCCCATCCGTGTTGTGTCCAGTACGCGCATTTCACCTCTGCTTGGACCGTACACAGAGCCGCAGGAGCTCTGAGCAGCTCTTGTCTGTTTTGGAGTTTAGCAGGGAGGGCTGTCTCAAACAGAGATTGGCGCACTGGATCATGGACGCCGTCACTATGGCGTACCTGTCCTAAGATCGCCCGCGCCCACTGGGTGAGAGCTCTCTCCACACAGATTATAGCCTCCTCCTGGGCACTGGCTCGAGGCGCCTCTCTGGCAGACATCTGCAGAGCTGTGGGTTGGGCTACACCCATCACCTTCGCGAGGTCTTGCAGCCTCCGCGTAAACCGGTATCAGCTCGAGTCTTGCAGGTATCAGGCAAGACCAGCGGCCGGTAGGGTGTACGCCTATGACAGTACCCCCCCCTTTCTTCTAGGGGGGTCGGCGTACTAAACTATCCTCCCTTCTTCCCCCACTGGGTGAAAAACAGGCACTCCATCCATCACTAAGCAAGCACCTCCTACGGGCGGGCTGGGCAGAGCAGCCCTGCCCCTTAGGCCAGGTACCAACTGAGTTATCCACAACATAGCTCTAACCAGACCTAGTGCTACCGGATGTTGTAACCCCCCAGCAGGGCAGTTCCGTCTGATGTATCCTCATGATTGGATCCCACCTTGGTAACCCATGACCCTCCCTAGGTGGACCTCCACCTCGCGGTTAACTCCTTCAGTCCGCACATTCCTCCCATGAGTTCTCCCCTAATGGTGAGACCATGTTGGTATCTCCACTAAACTCCTCCCTGCGGTAGGAAGTGGTCTCTGTAGCGCATCCCCCATTTGAGGAAGTAGCGCTTACCCACTGGCCTTACGGTACCGGGCGGCTTCTCGCTGTTAGAAAAACAAGGCCGCCGCCTGTGAGGCCGAAGGCAGAGGCCTTCCCACCTTTCAAGAAAGCTCTGGGACCCCCTACCTACCCACTGGTAGGTTACAATTTCGCTGTAGCGCTCACGGCTGACACGCCCAGGCCAGTCACCGTCGCTTCGCTAGAGATTGTGACAGGGCACAGTGTTGTGGCGTTTTCCATAGGAACCCCATCTGTCGGCTCGACACAACGTCGAGAGACCGACAGAAAGGGAACGTCTTGGTTACGGATGTAACCTCAGTTTCCTGAAGGAGGGAACGAGACGTTGTGTCCTTCTTGCCACAACACGTGCTGCCCACTGCAGCAGTCGTGAGAGGTCTCAGGCTCCTCAGAACTAAGGTGAATGAATGAGGCACGCCGTCTCCCTTTTATACTCGGATATCCGGGGGCGGAGTCCGGCATGCAAATTTCATTCGCCAATTTCATTGGCCTTTTCTAATCCGGAAGCGATTGGTTCTCAGGGACGAACCCCATCTGTCGGCTCGACACAACGTCTCGTTCCCTCCATCAGGGAACTGAGGTTACATCCTTAACCAAGACGTTTTTTACTTTCGTTTGGAACAATTATGTTCAACGCAAGCACTTCAAATGATTTAAATTTATGCTCTGTTCTCTGAGTTACAGTAAGAAAGTCTCTAATGATTGTTGCCACACCCTCACCTCGACCAACTGGACGTGGCTCATGCATATAACAGTAGCTTGGTGGGGTACACTCATTTAGACCGTAATAATCATTTGGTTTAAGCCAGGCTTCGGTAAGGCAAAGTATATCAAAACTGTTGTCTGTGATCATTTCATTTAACTCTACTCAACTTTATTTATATAGCACTTTTTACAATTTTCATTGTTACAAAGCAGCTGTACATGAGACATATTGACTATAAGCAAAACAATTAAAGTTGTACCTGTAAAAACAAGAAAAAGGTGAAAACACAGAAGACAGACATACCCACATACAAAACACTCCACACACACAATATGCACACGTACTAACACACATAGACATAGACACACACACACGGACGCGCACGCACACACGTACACAAACAAGTACGCACACACAGTGAGAGCAAACATTTAAGATAAAGGAGAGAGTAGCACAGGTCAAATATAACAGACTATAAATTCCTATATGCAATATTAATTAAGTAAAACTTTAAAATTCTAAAGCAGCCCCCCTGGCCAGGCAAATAGTGCAAAAGAACGGAATGCAAACGGTGGCAAGGAACCCAAAACTCTAATCAAGAAAAAAAACCTCAGGAGAACCCAGGCCCAACCACAGGATTCCAGTTGCCCTCTGGCAAAAGCTGCTGCCTCTGCACAAGCTCCACAGAGCTTGCACAACAAGGCTAAATAAAATAAATAAACTTACTAATAAGGTAAATTATAGTTTTAAGATTATCATTAATAATCCAATAGCATTTGAAATTTTGTGGTGAAGACGTGTCAGGTGACCGCGTCCTTTATCCAGCTCTATCATCTCAGCTCTTGTTAGGTCGCCGCTTCCCATTCTCCGCTCTACCATCAGGTCTGGCCATGAACTGCATCCTGTTTGCTGTGGTAACCTTGGAACAACGAGACAAGACTGGCTGAGAGTAGAGTACTGTTCTGCACTCTTTGATGCAACAAGTACATCAGTTGTGTTTTTGGTTCCGGTTGATCTAACTTTTGCAGCCTATATCCTCAAAGGATTTATATTATGGAAGTGTAGTGTATGCAAGATTAAAAAGATGTGTCTTTAGTCTAGATTTAAACTGACAGAGTGTGTCTGCCTCCCGGACAGTGCAGGGAAGACTATTCATAAGTTTAGGCCCTAGATAGGAAAAGGATCTACCAACTGCACTTGATTTTGAAATTCTAGGTATTACCAACTGACAGGATGCCTTAGAGCGTAATGCACATGAAAAAGTTAACACACTTTTTTGTACGTGTAAGAACTCGAGCTGCCGCGTTTTGGACCAGTTGGAGCTTTTGTAATAATCCAATAATAATTACAATAACTGCCTTTGAATTTAGTGATCTAATATTTAGTAGGCCGAACTTTATGAGTTGGTTTTGGTCGTTTATTACATTGTCTTCAGGTTTAATCACGATCAGATTTTTTCTCTGAGTTTTGCCTAAATTATTATTTTGTAGTATTATTCGGGGGACAGATACAGTCTCTATGCATTTGGAAGCAGTAACATTTATAACAAGTTGAGTGGGAGGAACATAGACTATGGTTAAAGTTTTGACTTACCAGTGGGAGACGTAGTCAAACAGAAGATCCGCTCCGATGCTGCTGGGGTGCAGGCCGTCAGGGCGGAAGAGCCTAGGTCGCTCCCAGAACAGATCAAAATGATTAACAAAGAGCAGCTTCTGTTCAATACACCATGACATCAACCATTTATTTAGCGCAAATAGTCTACTGAAATTTTCATTCCCTCGTCGGTAGGTAGGAAGCGTCCCTGATACGATGATCTTGACCATGGGCGATGCGTACAGTCTCGATCAGACTCCTGAAGTCCCTCTTCAGGATCTCCGACTGCCGCATCCTGACGTCGTTCACCCCCGCAGCACGACAGCTCCGACGTTAGCGTCGTCCTTCAGGATCGCAGGTACCTGCGCAGAGACATCAAGAACACGGGCGCCAGGAAAACAATGAGTGCGCACCTTACATATAGTGGAGGAAGCGTGTACGTTCCGGACGATTGAGTCTCCGATGACCACAGCATTGCATTCCGTCTCACAGAGGGTGGCAAAACAGTTCCTGGTAGGGATCTCGCAGACCGGTGGCGGCAGTTGGGTCATCGCACCGGTCCTGGCTCGCGCCTTTCGCCGTGGGTGTGCCGTTGCAGGAGTGAAGTTCATTTGGGCTGATCGTGTTCTCGAAGCCTGGGCACTGTGCAGAGAAACACGTGGAGTAGAAGTGGTAGGAGTATTACAATCGCGATGAAAACTTACCGCGGATTTGCGAGCGTCAGCTCGGGATGTTTCCAGCGCCGTTTTACGTTCTCGCAGCCGTGTCTGCTTCTCAAGTAAATCCTGGATCTGCTTCTCCACAGCCTCCAATTCCGACTGAAGTGCGAACGTTTCCTCATATGCACTCAGAGGTACAAACACTGAAACATTAGCCATTAGTGATGTAATAATGAGCAGTAAGCAGGCTGGTAATGCTAACAGCCTGAGGGCTAATAGCGAGTGATCCGATAAAAATAATTTATCAGTGCGTTTAAGGACGATTTTGGTATGGGATATACTTAAGGATAAGTTTTACCCTCGGTGAATAAGAATTTAAAACACAAGTCTTAAGATATAACAAGAATAAACGATGTATTAAGAATAAGTTTGAAAGAGCTTCGGCTCAAACCACACGCTCTCAGCAAACAGGAAGTGACGTAATCCACAAGTGACATAAACCAGTCCTTGAGTGACGTAAAACAAATATCCAGGCAAGACAAGTTTAAACATTTACCTGCAAAAGATCACGATCTGCATCAGGAGCAGCTAGGGTGCAAACTGTGGTTTTAATCTAACCTAATCTGAATGTTTTTGACCACACACACCACGTGATCACCACTGCGCGTTGTTTGTATTCTCCCCGAGATGCGAGCACCACCTTGACTGTACAAAACATTTGGACAGCTGAGGCCTCGCCACATCGCGTGTGAAAAAACACACTTCAAATTTTGTTCAATTACATCCAAAGTAACTGTAATTCAATTACACAAAAAATTATAGTAATCCCTTACTTTACTTTTTGAAAGGAATATTCTTCTCTTCTACTTATTACTTAGTAACTAGTTACACCCAACACTGTTGTCAATCCTAAACATGTGTGTAATGTAACTTATCTGGGGTAAAAAGGAAATATTTTTTTTTAATAATATGAAATTCAGATGTTATTATCACGGGTACGGTGGAGAAGAACCCAAATGCAGGCAGGTAAAGGGTTAAATAATAAACTTTTAATAATAAGACTGAAAACAAAAACCCACAATGGGCAAAACAGGGACTCAGAATAATAAAACAAACAGAAAACTTCCCGCAAGGGGGACAAAACAAATGAGGTCAAAAATCCAAATAATAATCCAAAACACGACTCAGTCTTTGACAGGACACAGTCTTTGACAGGAGCCACGAACAAGGCAACCGGGTAAATGCACACATCAAGAACAATGCAACCATGAGGGACAAAGGGAACTGAGACATTAAATAGGGAAACGCTAACTAGGGATAATGACACAGGGAGTGTGACGGGCAGGTGGCAAGGATAAAACACTAATGGGAATAGGCTGGACAGGTGAGAGGGATGAAACACTAATGGGAAGTAAACGGAGAAACAAGGGGGCGGGGCTAGAAGACGCGACATCGGAGAGAGAGCATGGCATTACAAAATCAAAACAATGCCATGCCCTTTTCTCCACATAAAACACATGGGTCTGATCATGACAGTTATAACACATTGATATATATACAGTATATATATACAGTATATTTATATTTATTTCACGGCTCATTAGAATGCTTGATTCTGATTGGCCAATCGTGCCATTTGCAGATTCGTTATTCCTAGATAACAACCTCTCAAAACTAATATCACACGGTAACCCTGATGCAGCAAATCCTTTTGAAAGGATTATGTCTTAATTATGTCTTTTAATAACATATATGACATTATATTTACAAATGATTAAACCAAATTGCCTGTTCGTGACATTTGAATGTCGTTTCTTAACTTCAAACTGAAAGTAACCGGCTTTTCCGTCTGCATTCGGTAAAAATTAGCTAATAAAATATTTCAAATTCACATTTCATGTCCAGTTTTTTTCTCATGTTGCAAGTAGCCGTGTAATAAGCGGGATAATGTACAAGCAGCCAGCTGTTATCGCTGTCAGGGTTTATTTCTACGATAACAACCGGCTGCCTCTACATTATCCCTTACATATACGATACATAAACTGAGACCTGGACAATCATATTGCATATACAGTGTTTGCCGAAGGATTTTGAGAGACTGTGGCGCTGATGACTTCACACACTAATTAGCATATTTATGACGTCATCACTGTCGAGTGTGCTTTTTTGGCCTGAAAAGTTTGAGAACCACTGTTTTAGAGCATACAGATTTTTTTTAATACGGATCTATTTATCTTTTTATTTTGTGATTTAAACAATCTCCCTAAGACGGGTCGGCAACCTTTGCGACCAAAAGAGTCATTTCGGGCTGTCTCCCACCAAATAAAATTTGTCTGGAGCTGCAAAATATATTTAACCTTTAAATTACTATGATACAGGTTGTTATGCATGTAAGGTAGTAGTTACCCAGTTGCACCACTAGGTTGCAATATAGTGTGATTTAAATTGTATTTAGATGTTAGCAATTTACAGTATACATGTTTGTCCATGGCAAGAAGTGGGAGTGTTGCGCGCTGCTTTAGTTAGACATCAGCTTTTTCTGTGAACTTTTGTTTTGGGTTTTGTTTTTGCAGTGTATGGACATCATGCGTAAACATTATGAGAAGGGTGCTAGCCAGATAGGATTTAAACTATGCCGGCTAAAGACCTGAAACTGTGGTTTAAAGACAAAAAACGTACCAAGCAGAATGTTTTCTCACCAATCCATTACTAACACACGCATACAGTGTTCGGCACTGTCTCACATCTGTCAAAGCAGAAATAAAACCGATGCTCTCTGTATGTTTTTTTTTCTCTGTATCTCTGGTCGCGCTCATATGTGCATTGCATGTACTTATTTCATGTATTCAAATTAAATATCTGAAAAAAAGAAGTACATTTTCCGAGCCAAGGGTTTATGGCTGGGGAAATATGTATGCTTTTTCGGATATTTCTTGAAGAAATCAGGACAGATGTGGTCAAGAGTGGACAAAATAGACGGATTACAGCAGCAGGTATAAACGGGTATGTGCCTCTTTCGTCCACTTGTGATCCGAACGACCGAAACGCATCTTAATACCAGGCATAAACAGGGCCTTATAAAGACTGCAGGGAGCGGCAGCAGGGTGGAAGAAGAGCTACATGCGACTCGAGAGCCACAGGTTGCCGACCCTTGCCCTAAGAATTCAATCTTGACATGAAACTTGACCAACATTTGTGCTTTGGAATGATAACCCTGATGGATAAAAAAGTTGAAAATGTAAGATATATCTCCTCAGGTGTTTCTCATCCTTTGCCACTGGTTCCTCTGACTGAGGAGAACGAGGATGCCATGGAGAATAGGGCTTTCCAAAAACTATTGCGCAAAGTTGGAATCCGAGCACCAGCAGACGGTCAGGTTGGTTTGGATTTTACTCTTCAATCATTGAAGAGTCAATCATTTATTATTATAAATGGTATTTCTGCTCAAACTAACAGCATGGTTAAGTGTCAGTTATGGGTCATAGTGCAAATTTGTAATCTTTAATGATGTGTCTTAACTTTACCAGGAGTCTTTCTGGCGGATTCCAGACAGTTTAAGTGTTTATCATCTGAGGTCTTTAGCAGTGTCTCTTGACCCGTTTGAAGAGACTTCAGCTGATGGGCATACGGATGCTGACAGCACAAACTGTTTGGCAGCAGAAATTGAGGACAACATGGATAATAAAGAGCTGAGAGCTCAAGCACTGAGAGCTCTGCTGCTGTCACGAAAAAGAAAAAATTCTTCTGCACCATCTGAAGGTGAGCAAGGATTTTACTGCTGATGTTGACAATTTTATAGTTGAAAATTAATTGTATCGTGCAATGAAATGGCTCTAGTGAGGTTTGCTTTCCATTTAAATGATGATTAGATTTTTTCTTTTCAAGATTGGACATCATGTGAGGGCAGTGTTGAAACTGAGGAACATGGGTAAGTGAACACTCATCACATTTTCACATGTGCATAAGGTTTGCGCAGATTCAAACCAAACAAAGTAACTGACACCAATTAGGTTGTCTTGGGAAAGGCATGATATTGTAATGCTGTATAAACATTATTATTATGTTGGCTTGACAACTCTTGTTGTATTTAAGCTGTATTTAAACAGTCCAAAGTTTCACATACATTTTTGATCATAACTTCTGAACAGCAAGTGTTAGAAACAAAATGTTTCCTATGAATCCTTGGCTCATGATGATTCGATTCAGCACCACCTTGTGGTCCGGAGTTTCGAACAATGGTGATTTTTGCTTCTGAACGGTTTGCCCAAAAATCATAAAGTTGGTCTTGTTAGTTTCGGGATGGCGTACCGAGTCGAATGATATCCAGTGTTCACATGTTGGCCATTTTGGGCCTCGGCCATATTGAAAAAGGTAGTGAAATACAGTTTTTTATGAACGCATTAGCGTAATGTTGCGAAACTTAGTATGTTTCATCAGGACAGTGCCCCGATAGAGCCTATAAAGTTTCAGGCCAGCGCCACCCAGTGGTGAGAAAATATGTTTACAGACCTATAACTTTGTCTGTGGTTGACAGATTTTCATGGGAATCAATTCCTTAGATTCCGTATCAGTATCTAATCCTACAATTGATCAGTATCTAATCCTACAATACCAAACATGCCAGGTTATACCTTATGGTTTACCCAGTATCACGTTTTAGAGCTAAAAATACAATCGCCAATATCTTCACAACCATTACTCTGATCGAGACAAAATCACAGTAGAAACCATGGAAACTTTTTCTGTCAAAATTTTTATGGGAAGTGGCCAAAAGAATGAAAATGCTTTTTTATGCTTTTGTGAGTATATATGCTTATAACTTGTAAACTAAATTAGATATGTTCACCATATTTGAGATGATGGTTTATGGGCACAGTCTGAGGACACACACAAAAAATTGGTGGTGCTGCTCCACCTGGTGGCCTTATAATTAATCAAAACATTAAATTGGTTCTGATTGACTTAAAAATTGACACTAACAAAGTTCGTGTATTGACACAAACGTTTGTACATATCCTCATTTGCAGATCTTGTTTGCCTCATAGAAATTTTGTGGTTTTGACCACCTATTGGTCAAAAGTTAAAAGCAAGTTTATTGTGTTTTAAGCAGTTTTTGCAATTGTTTTGATGTGCTTTGTTTCAATACAAAACTTGGCAAGGGTCATCATGACATCACTCTGAGAGAACATGAAAAATTTTAGGACAGTGCCTCCTTGTGGTCAAAAAATGTAACAACATTTATAAAAATCCTTATAACGTACGAAAATATTACCCATATTGGTATGTTAATTAGATTTACTTAAATTTACTTTAACTGGCTCATGATGAGTCATTTGACATAAAACTCATCATGGTGGAGCCTACTTCTGACATTTTGTATTATTTTTTAAATCTTTAGCAAACTCCGACTACACCGCTTGTCCGATTTGCATGAAATTTGGTCTGTAGCATCATTGGCAAATCTTGCTCTTCTCACAGAAGTTTGGTGACAGCGCCACTTAGTGGTCAAGAGTAAAAAATACTTATATCGTGTTCTGAGTACTTTTACTTATGTTTTTAGATCTGCTTTTCAAAACACATTATCAGAAATTCCCACATTTATAACCTCGTGCCTTGTGGGGCTCGAACCCGTAATTGCTGCTTGCAGCTACATATATTATGTTGGCTTGACAAAATACAATATGTAATTGTATTTAAACATATTAGTGGTGTTCGCGAAGCAAAGCATAAAAAAAGCATAACTATTGTTATTCGAACATACATACTTATAATTATTCTTGTTCCGCCAAAAGTTTGGTACCCTACTTGTCCTGCAGCTTTTGACGTAGACCCATGAATGAATACATCACATCGTCGGGCCTATTCGGGAATGGTGTGCTATGACTTCTATAAGCGATCGGGTGTAGGGGGTGCGATAGGGGGGCGAATAAAAACCCGAAAAATCCCATTGACATAACATTGCGCCCAACTTTGACAGGTCGTAGCTCCGAGTGAGGATATCGTAGAAACATGAAAATAATACACGATTTGAAGAGGCTATCAGGCTCTGTAAGAACATTACTCACAATGGGGTGTAAGTTCTGTAAGCACCGACCAGACGGCAGCATTGTGAAGAGATGATGGCTTCGATGTGAGAGGTCCAGGGTGATTTTCTGAGCTCTTTTCCTCACTCTGGATGTATACAGTTCTTGGAGGGTGGGCAGGGGAGCACCAATGATCTTCTCAGCAGTCCGAACCGTCCTCTGTAGTCTTGTAATGTCTGATTTTGTGGCTGAGCCAAACCAGACAGTGATGGATGTGCAGAGGACAGACTCTATGACAGCTGAGTAAAACTGTTTTAATAGAGTTTGTGGTAGGTTGAACTTCTTCAGCTGATGTAAGAAGTACAACCTTTGCTGGGCTTTTTTAGCAATGGAGCCAATGTGATTGTCCCACTTCAGGTTCTGAGAGATGAATAATAATGATAATGTAAGACATTACATTAGCACTATTATGCATGTTATTGTTGCACATACATACTTTTATGTGTATTATTTTTATTATTAATATAGATTGTTTGATTATTTTAAGGGATTTGCCCCATCATACATTTTAGTTTTACTGTGAGATGGACAATTTACTTGTCCTAAACCTTAGTTTTTATTAAGGCTTCAATGAGATGACTGACCCTGGTTAATGGCACAAAGACTATTCTAGTGGAGATAGAGGTTGTTCTTGGATGCAAAAGAAATCAGTGCAGATTTTATGCATTCTGTTGTAAAAGCAGGCAATTCTTTTTTTTTTCTTCGACTTCTGTGTGTGTTGCAGAACAAACCGCTATTTTATAATTCTGAGCTCTGTTGTCTTTCTTGTGGATCAGCATTGTCGAGGCTGTTACACGAAAATTCACGAGTTTTTTCTGCAGAGCATCATATCAGACTAAGGAGAGCAACATGCAACGAGTATTTTTGGGACAACATGTTTGAGGTGCACCATCACTACATGGTGCACGTTTCATTGACAAAACTATCGTGCGTGTTTAAAATCAGAGTTTACAATGCAGAATCGGTGTAGTGTCATTTGCCTGTCAAATTTAGCGCATAGCTTTAACATATTTGAACTAGGGCTGCAACGACGTGTCGACTACTAAAATACGTTGACGTGCGAGAAATGCATCGACGCTTCGTATTATTTACGTTTATCTGCTGTAATAGCAATTTCTGTTCCCGGGCGTGTGTAAGTTAATCAGCAGAACAAGAGAAAGTATAATACACCCGACAAACAGCGATCGAGAGCCTCTGACACAGTAAGTTAGTGAATGGACGGAGGAATTTCCCCTAACGTTACCCCCGGAATATGATCATCACAGCATGGACACGCAATCACAAACGGACGGAGAGGGGAACGTAGATGTAGACTTTCATAATAAATTACTTTTTTGTAATTTACTTTTTTGTAATGTAAAACTACGCTTTACATTAATGATTTACATTAACGCTATTGTACTAGTGTAAGTTAGTGTATGTGAACCTTTGCAGATTGTGACCCTGCTTAAATTACTCTTAAACTTCAAAAAGGACTGACTATCATGAAACCACCAATGCACTTTTTATGTCATTCGATAGCTTTATGCGAGGAATAAACCAATATAGCATAATTAAGAAACTCTGACCTCCGCTGGTGCTGTCTGTCAATCTCCAGTCAGCATGCGTGTGTACGGTGACGGTCAGGACGCTACTCTTTCCAAGATGTTCCAATGTTTTCATTATTCTTCATAATGACAAGATGACAGTCTATGGTTTTGTTTAAAATGTATTTTGCTAGAGACTGTGAGTTAACGTTACTTGCTGAGTATAGCTTAGCTTATTAGAAGCACTGGAAGCGGTCTGAATATGTTGTGTCTTCATATGAAATAACTCTTTTTAAACCTCTGATTTAACTGTATACTGTCGGATTGATGCAACGCACTATGTGTTAAACGTGTAACATCTCTTCTCGTTGTGTTGGAACTATTATTTACTTTGGGGAGCAAAATGATCCCCGGGACTTCAGAAGGAGTAGGTGCTTTAAGCGCATCATTGTGCGTCCGTGATGTGCATAACTGTAAATAAAGAAGCGAATGCATTAAGCGCATCATTCTGAGTTCCGGGTGCGCGGGCTCGCTTTAACGCCACTCTGCATTAGAGTCTTTTATACGGTGATAGTTTTGTACAATAAACAGAGACAGATAGTAGTATTTTACTTTTACTCAATTACATTGAGACTGAAAATAGAGTCGGATATTATTTGGAGGAAAAAAATACAGAGCATATATCATGCTCTAGTATTTCATATACACATTTTTAAAATGTTTTTACAATTACATTTAGTAATTTAGCAGACGCTTTTATCCAAAGCGACCTACAGATGAGTGAAACAATGGAAGCAATTGGAACAACATAAGGACAACAAAAAGCATAAGTGCAATAAAACTTTTTTTACCTTTAATACAGTACTTAAGTACATAAAAAATCAGTATTTTTTTCTTTTAAAATTAAAACTACTTAATTAAAAGAAGATGGTGAATTTAATGTAAACACAGATTAAAATGTTGAAACGACAATATTTATTTGTCAAATGTAGTGGAGTAAGAAGTATGATTTGCTTTATAATTTAAGAAAATACTAGAATTTATTGTTTATTTGCAAAGTTTGCCAAAGGATTAATAAAGTAATCCAAAAAATCTTTATTAGATTAATAAAAAATAATAATAGTTAGATTAGTCAACAATTAAAATAATCGTTAGTTGCAGCCCTAATTTGAACAAAAGTATGAGAATGCACTTTATTTGCACGCAACTCCTTTCATGCGTACACTGGACTTATCGGAAGGGAGACGATGATGCAGATGTAACGTTAACTTGAATCGCTTCTGCTGCCTGAATGATTGTTTTTGTCCACACGCAGGTAAAAATTGCAATGCGCGGGACCTCACGGACCAAGCAAACGCTCCACTCACATTACGCTCACTGGTAAACCAAATCCGGCTCAGATCCCGCTCTGACATAAAATGTGTCTAGTAAGCCTAATTGTTTTCAGTTTATAATAAACTTATTGAATAAATGTCTCAGTTTAAGTAGTAGGCTGAAAAGAGAAGTTATGTTTCAGTCCGACATCCTGTGACAATACAGCCAATATTTTTAGTCATTTTTTTAATGAGTGCCTAAAATAACTATAAAAACTGATAACGTTTATTTGTTTTTTATTACTTTATTTCTGTGAACATATAGCTGCCATAGTGCAACATTCAAAATAAATGCACAAAAGATGAAATGCACTATGAACACCTTTATTATTACTGGGGTTAATAAAAGAAACAGGTTCTAAAGAAAAATAGACCAAAACAAGGGGAAATGCGGTCTTAAAACGTCAAACATCAAGCATTACAGCATTTTAGAATGAACTTGAAGATGTCTTTAAAGTCTGCATGCGTCCTCCGGAGATCACATTTGTCGGCCTCGGCCTCATATGATATTGAGGTTTATTTAGGTTTTATTTCAGAAAAGCAATTGTTACATTGGGTAAGTGACACAATGTCGTCTTAAGAGAAATAAATGCTATAATGTTTTTTAACTGAAATGAGCCTGTATCAAACCTCTTGTCGCCCGCGCACCTCCGCAAATGGACAATGCATTTGTAGTTAAAAGCTTGCAAAAGTGTTCAACCCCCTTCATTTTATTCACATTTTGTTATGCTGCTGCCTTATCTTAAACTACTTTAAATGATTATTTTTTACATTAATCTACACTCCATGCACAATAATGACAAAACAAAAAACTGATTTTTGACAGCTTTGCAAATTTATTAAAAAATAAAAATAAGTACATTGCATAAGTTTTCACACCCTTTTCTGGGACACTTGAAATTTTGCTCAGAAGCATTAGTTTTGCTTGTTAATGTTTATACACTTCGAGTGTGACTTAACCTGTGCCAAATTCAATTGAATAAGTATGATTTGGAGCGGCACTGTCAGGAGCTGGCCTAGAACTCGGATCACCGGTGTAGTAGCAGGGTGATCTGCCGCTAGGCCACAGAAGGTTGAATAGGACCCAAACGAAACACTCCAGACAGTTCTCCAGGCAAAGTGGTTTTATTTAAACAACAACAAAAAAAATCCTGAAAGAATAATCCAACAAAGGTTCTTCTCGGACTGAGGTATATAAAAAAATAACTCCACAAGGGGAGAAAACCATGCTAGAAAACATAAATGATAACATAAACAATGACTAAGTTCTCATACCCGAAGATGGAGGGAAGCACTGAGGGTAAACGTCAGACTGGCCGTCAAGACCCAATAACTGAGTGAATAGCAGGGAAAACAAACAACTTAAATACCCTAGAGATAACAAGGTACAGGTGATATGGATATAACTAATGAGAACAGCAGAGGGAAACCGCTGGCCTCTAGAGGCCTGGAGAGTAAGTGCAGGAGTAGGAACGCTGACAGGCACATACCTCTCTATAAAGGGTGCAACAGCTGAAAATGCATATCAAAGTAAAAACCAAGACATGAGGTCAAAAGAATTGCCAGTAGAGCTTTGAGACAGGATTGTATCAAGGCACAGATCTGGGGAAGACTTCTGAAAAAAATCTGCTGTATTGAAGGTTCACAGAAGCATGTAGCCTCCATTTATCCTCAATGAAAGAGGTTTGGAACCACCAGATCTCTTACTTGAGCTGACCTCCTGTCCAAACTGAGCCATCGATGTTGAAGGGTCTTTGTTAGAGCGGTGACCAAGAAGCTGATGATTACTCTGGTTGAGCTCCATGATCATATATAGAGATGGGAGAAACTTACAGAAGGACAAACATCACTGCAACACTCCACCAATCTGGGCTTTATGGCTTAGTGGCCAGACTCAAACCTTTGCTCAGTGAAGACACATGGAAACGTCTTGGTTACGGATGTAACCTCGGTTCCCTGATGGAGGGAACAAGACGTTGTGTCGAACCGACAGAATGGGGTTTGTCTTAAGAACCTATCATCTTCTGAGTATTTAGAAAAGGCCAATGAAAATTGGCGAATGAAATTTGCATGCCGGGCTCCTCCCCGGATGTCCGGGTATAAGAGGGAAGCCGGCGTGCTCATTCATTCACCTTT